>NW_027128475.1:37500-145493 GCF_037325665.1 Littorina saxatilis
CTCACACACACACACACACACACACACACACCACACACATAAAACACACACTAACACACACACACACACACACACACACACACACACACACACACACACACACACGCAAATACACATATGTATTTATGTGTGTTTGCGCGCGCGCGAGTGTGTGGGTGTGTGTGTTTTTGTGTGTGTGTGTGTGTGTGTGTGTGTGTGTGCGTGAGTGAGTGAGAGAGAGAGAAAGAAAAGGAGAGAAAGAAAGGAAGAAAGAGAGAGAGTCAACCGGAAAGCTCAGTACAGTGCAATAGTTTTTGGCGTGCCACCTCTCAGGTACGTTACAGAATGCTCCAGAATGCTCCCCGCAAACCCCCGTTTCCTAGACCATTCTCGGCGAGCGTTCGCAATTGTTACGCTTCAGTACTGAGCGCGTGCTAACGCTCGCGAGCGCCACAACAAAACTATGCGTTGCATAGAAAACATTTGCAAACGTTCTGTGGCGCTCTGCCTATGCAACGCACCCCTGGTATCCAGGGGTTGAAAAATGTATCGCTTCTTGTTGAGTGTGTTTTTGTCTGCAAGCCTGCTCTTTGATATGCTGTCAGGGGAATATAATGCTCATGTTGATTTAATGTTCAGAAACTGGTATCCAGGGGTTGAAAAATGTATCGCTTCTTGTTGAGTGTGTTTTTGTCTGCAAGCCTGCTCTTTGATATGCTGTCAGGGGAATATAATGCTCACGTTGGTTTAATATTTAGAAACTGGTATCCAGGAGTTGAAAAATGCACCCGCATTGTGTTAAGTATGTTTTCGTCCGCACACCTGCTCTTTCATATGTTGGCAGATAAATTCAATAAACTATGTTGATGTTTTTTTCTACCAATGCTTTACTGAAATGTGTGTGTATATATATTGTTACACGACACTTGGGATAGACGAAGTTCTTGAATGTCGTATAGTTGTGTTCTTTTATTCTACTTGGCCCGTTTTCACAGCAGCAGACAAAAACTCGTCAAATTGAGTTCGAGGATTTATTTAAGTAGAAGCTTTTTAACATAGAAATCGCGCTGGCCTATATAGCAAATACTCAATCTCGAGAATATTCCAGACCGAACATTATACAACTAAAATTAGATTAACTGTCCATGGACTAGAATAGTGACATTCTCTGTGACGTACATCAAAAGCGCCGACGCACTTCATCCGAGCGAACGGTACGACTCAAAACAACGTGGTAAACAACTTGTTTTGATAGATCTAGAAAGTTCGACTGCATTCTCGTCCAAACATGAATATTGTGTTTACAAAATATAATATCGGTACTTTCCCAAAAAGTACAAATAAGTCAACTGCATGCAACACACAAAACTAAACCAAAGTTCAGCAACGGCAGCGTTTCCTAACATATTATATATATGTTTATCGCATTTTTACTGATCACATGACAAAAACAGCTGTTGTCATTTGGTGAAATAGGAACTGTATATCAATTGACATCGCGCAGGAAGATCCTAGTGAAACTGATATCGCGCAGGAAGTAGTTTTCCAATTGTAATTTGTGAAGAAAAAAATTTCCCCTGAAGGAAACACAAGTCTCCCATTATTTTAAATCACAAATTCATACCACGTTCCCATTTTCTCTTCTTTGATCTGACCGACTGCAACCTTTACAAGTCATTTCTAAAGTGGTTCACATGCTGTTGCTACTCCTCCAGTCCACACGGTTAAACCATAAAGTTGCTCAACCACAGACCCTCGTGTCCCTGGTCAGCAGACACTGTACACTTATGAAGAAGGTCCGCTTGAGGTGTCACACCAATTACCGTGTACGTGTGAGGTACTGAATTCAAGACAAAAGCCAACTCTGTCGGTGGGAAAATCTAGGAAAGAGATGATGATAATACATCTTCAGTTACTCACTCAAGTAGATAGACGAGATAAGATAAAGGGAAGAGAGACGGAGACAAAGATGAAACAGTGGATCTAGTGTGGAAAATGGGGGAGGGGGGTTCGGCCGCAGAAAATCAAAGATGAATTTGTCAAACTGTCTTTGTGCTGGTTATCGTGTGTGTGTGTGTGTGTGTGTGTGTGTGTGTGTGTGTGTGTGTGTGTGTGTGTGTGTGTGTGTGTGTGTGTGATAATACGTATACATGTGTGTGTGTGTCTGTGTATATGTGTGATAACACGTGTGTGTGTGTGTGTGTGTGTGTGTGTGTGTGTGTGTGTGTGTGTGTGTGTGTCTGTGTGTGAGTGTGTTTGTGTGTGTGTGTTTGTGTTCCTCGACGCGTGACAATATCTGCCAATAAGTTGAACAAAAACAGGGTTCAAGTGGAACAAAAGCAGGAGGGGGACGGAAGACATGTTATGAACTCCGTTTTTTGGCCTGGGAGAAGTCACCCCATCCTAAGTTTCTCTTCACCTACCCGTGAAGTATGCTTGAGGGCTTGACTAGACAACCCGATTGCGCCCATTACACGGCATAAAGAGAGCACCGTTCAACCCGGCCGATTCCGCGGCTGACGTCACGCGCCCAAGGGAAGTAATTTTCGAGCGGGCTGCATTGACTCAGCAAGAAATGTAAAGCATAACAGATAACAAGTCGCGTAAGGCGAAAATACAACATTTAGTCAAGTAGCTGTCGAACTCACAGAATGAAACTGAACGCAATGCAACGCAGCAAGACCGTATACTCGTAGCATCGTCAGTCCACCGCTCATGGCTCAGGCAGTGAAATTGACAAGAAGAGCGGGGTAGTATAGTTGCGTTGAGAAAGATAGCACGCTTTTCTGTACCTCTCTTCGTTTTAACTTTCTGAGCGTGTTTTTAATCCAAACATATCATATCTATATGTTTTTGGAATCAGGAACCGACAAGGAATAAGACGAAAGTGTTTTTAAATTGATTTGGACAGGGACCTATATTAGAGGGATAGGAAACTCCCCCGCCTCACGCGAAATGTGTGCTTACCGCGATGCGCGAGACGCGTCAGCTGACTTGTGCCAGAGATCACAGACTTTGCGCATGGGAATTTACAGTCCAGTTTATTTCTGTTTACTGCGTTTTCACTTGGAATTCGACATCTCTTGTTCAGGTTGAGTGTTTATATTTATCAGGAGTCCAAGTTTTGTTTTCTTTTTGTCATTCAACTTATGAAAACCGACGTAAGTTAGCATCGAAGTTAGCCCGCCGGGCACGGCTTTGAGGAAAAAATGGCGTTTTCATGCACCAACACGCGATGGTTCCATTTTTATGATGAAATCATTCATTGTGGATTTTTTAAAGATCGGCAGAGGGGCAAGCATTCACTAACTTTGTAAGTAATAAAACTAATTTTGAAATTTTAACTGATTTACGCTAGTTGTTATTGTTGAAAGTAAAACTGAAAACGGTGTCCCGTGAAATTATTCAACAGGGCCGAAAAGTTTCAAAGTCCTATGTGCAAAAGTTACATTTTGTGTCAAGAAAAATACATAAAAAGAAGCATTTGATTTTAAAGCTGCCCTGTGTGTGTTGTAATTTGTTTATGATAGTAATGCATGGCGGCGAACTTTGTAAACATGAAGTCCACGATGTATACTAAAAAGTCTGCTCAAGTCTCAGAATTAAAATGTTTTCAGCAGGGAAGCCTCGAAAATGCGTCTTTTTTTGCTAATTTCCAAAACTATTGCAATCAATATCTTCAACAGAAAAATTCAGAAAAATTCAGACAAAATGTAATGGTGTTAATGATTGGTTTAAACTGTTTTATTTAACGTTTGTGCATTATTTACAAAAAACGCATATTGAGTAAACAACAACAAGCATAATGCTTATAGTGGTGTTCACTATTTCTAGAAAATTACATATAATATAAATGGCGGCTATTGTACAGTTTAAATGAAAAGCTTGCAAACATGAAAAGAAAATTGAGTGAAAATTGTACATCAAAACAAAAATCCGTTTGGGAATACATACACTAGCTTATATAATATTTATGGTGTTTGCGAGTAAGAGATAGGGAGGGAGAGAGGGAGGGAGGGAGGGGGAGAGAGGGGGAGAGTGAGAGAGAGAGAGAGAGAAAGAGGGAGAGAGAGAGAGAGAGAGAGAGAGAGAGAGAGAGAGAGAGAGAGAGAGAGAGAGAGAAAGAGAGAGAGAGAGAGACGAGTAGACGTGTCGATTTTGCTTTCACTTTACATGTTTATCTGTTCGAAACGGCCGGACTGTCCAATAAATTCCTGCACTGTTAAAAATTTTTTTTTGTTAATTTTTGTTTGCAAGGAGGGGTTTCCATGAAGTAGAATATCTGTGTGTATGAGGTTGTTGGTTAGTTTGTTGATTGTGTTGTTTCTTGCAGCTAAGTGTAAACGGCATTCTAGTAAGAAGTGTTTTGCAGTTTCTGTTCCATCACCACTGTCGCATACGCTGTTTTCCGCAAGGTGTCGCTCAACTAAGTCTTTCTTTAGATCACTAATATTAAGTCTCATTTTTGTGTGGATTATTTGTGTTTGTCGACTGCCACTGTAGAAGTAAACGGGAATTTGTGTGTCGTCTTTTGTTAAGTAATGTTTAAATTCCCCGAGGGAGTCAGTTAACTGTATTTGTTCAGGTAGTTGGTTCCAGAGTACTGTTGTCGAAGGAAAAAAGGATGTTTTGTACGTTTCTGTTCGATGTGGGGGTATACTTCGTTCTAAGGGGCGGCGTCTGTGGTAGGGGTTGTTGGCTGCTACGAGAGGTGGGAGTGCTGCTTGTAGGTATGGGGGGGGGGGGGGGGGGGTCTTGTCGTGAATAATTTTATGGAACATTGTTAGTTTATGACGGTTACGCCTTTCAGATAATGATTGGAGTCCAGATTCTCCGTAAAGCTTAAAGTGACTGGTTCCGCGGACAGCTCCGATGATTGTTCGTATTGCATCTAGGTTTAACTTTTCGAGTTCATCTGTTAGGGTTTTGCTACAAGTGTCCCATATTATGTCACAATAATCAAAGTGTGGTAGAATGAAGGATTTAAACATAATTTCCAATGATTTTCGACTCAGTCTATATTTGTATGTACGCAAGCAAGCTACGAGAGTTCTGCACTTTGCAACAAGAGATTTTATATGTTCATCCCATTTACAGTTGTTTTGTATTATTATTCCTAAGTGTTTGTGATTTTGGGAACTTTCAAGGATGGTATTGCCAAAGTTTAGATCTGCGATATCAGGGGTTCTTTGTGTACAAAAGTTCACCAATTCAGTTTTTGCATGGTTAAATGCTACCTTCCATGTTTCTGCCCAATTTACAATTTTTTCAAGATCTGAGTTTAAAATTTCGGCACGGATGTTGTGATTGGCTAAAGACAAGTACATGCTAGTGTCGTCAGCAAAAAGCTTAATCGTAGATTCTATGTCACGTACAATGTCGTTTACATAAATTAGGAAAAGCAAAGGTCCAAGCACTGATCCTTGAGGAACTCCCGCTACTACTGGAAGATAAGTTGATTTACTGCCTTTTAATACAACTGCTTGCTTTCGATCTGTTAGGTAGTCTGTAAACCAGTTTAATAATGGCCCATTAATTCCAACGGCTTCGAGTTTATGCAATAAGCCCCGGTGCCAAACTCTATCGAATGCTTTGGATATATCAAAGAAGATTGCTTGGGTAGTTATTCTATTATCGAGTGATTTGCATATGTCATTGTATATTGTAAGAAGCTGGTAAACAGTTGAGTCTCCAGGGATGAAACCGGACTGCGACTCTGTAATGATATTGTTTTGTGTTAAGTAGTCAAAGACATGAATTTGTATGCATTTCTCTAGTGTTTTGCCAACACAGCTTAGGAGGGAGATTGGACGATAATTACTACATGTATCTTTGTTTCCCTTTTTATGAACTGGTGAAACGTGGGCTATTTTCCAAACTGACGGAAAAAGTCCTTCACGTAAAGACCGATTAAACAGTGCAGTTAGGCTGTCACAAATCACTTCGCAGCTCTCAATTAAAATTCTATTGTGGATTTCGTCTGGACCGACTGCTTTTGTTTTGTCTAGTTTGTTAATCGTATTTATAACTTCTTCGACTGAAAGTGTGAGAGTGTTTATTCTGCAAGGAAGCCTTGGTACTTCAGGAATGTCTGACATATCGTCTTCGACAATGGACTGTTGGATAAAGAAGTCGTTGAACAAGTTTGCTTTTTCTAGGTTAGTATAGTAGGTTGTTCCGTTTGACGTCAAAGGAGGAATTTCATTGGGGTTTGATCCTTTCTTTGATAAGAATGATTTAACTAGTGTTAATGATTATGTTTTTGAAAGCAAGGTGCATCCATTATTCCTTTCTTTTTCTTACTTTAATTAAATCATTGCATTAAAGTTGGGATATTTGGACATATTTGCAGATGATAACAGAATTTCAGTCCTAGTCTAAGAGCTATTGCTGCATGACTCTACCGACAATCAAAGAGTCAAATAAATAATAAAATATGTCATGTCATATATGAAAAGAAAGGGTTTTTCCTGTACAATTCATCTGCACATGTGTCATATCTGTACTGCTGCTTATCTGACTTTAATTTCATATAATAATGATAATTTAACAGATTTACAGTTACCTTAAAGTCAAAGCGTATACATTTTTTAAAATTTTGTTAGTGGTGAGCTGCAAAGAGTGTTGCAACAAGGAATCAGAAACACATTTAATTGGTTATGTAGGGGCATTTGTAATATGTTTATGTTGTCATTATTTTAATGATCTTCCAGATGGGGCGGAGGAAACGTGTTGGAATGCCTCGGAAAGGATCGAGATCCAAACAGGGTGCAGCATGCAGAAAGAATGCTGAAGAAAAGAATATGAAGACTGAGGAAGACAAGTTGTTGCAGTTTTGTACTCAGATCCAGTAAGTATTTTTCATAATTTTAATTTAAAATAATACACTATATTGTCAGCAGTTTTGAATGTAGAAGGGATGACCGAATTTAGGTATGTCAAGTACTCTAGCCTGGATTTATGATTTGTGAAGGGAAATGCAAAAAGGAGGGACTAACTACATATTTCTCCTGTTCCCAACTGTGAGACAGAGTTAAAAGCAAAGCCATACATGTATAATAACATAACACAATGACAACAGGGCCAAATAAATGTTCACAAGGCAGAGCCTTTTTCAGTTTTTGCCTTGAAAGGACCTACTAGTCTTTCTATAAACACATTTCCAAGGCTACTTATGTACTTGTTGTTGGAAATATCAAGTTAGATTAAATGACTATATTTTCTTTTTATTTGTCAGGCTTGACGAGGGTGCTCCAGCAGAACCTTGGGAGTGGGGTGATTTTCTGATTGAGGACTGCCCTGGGCCGATGTGTGCGGAGCTAACTGTTGATCGCGATTCATCAGGAACCGAAGATTTTAAAGATTAACTTAGTTTAACTGATGACAGGTGTTGTGTTTAATAAAAATTAGTCAGAAAATTTTTGATTCTTTGCTTTGTTCTTATTTATTGTGTATGCAACAAAACAAAAAAAACCCACCAAAATAGGGAGAGGTGATAGAAAAGAAAGCACACATCATCACCTTCATACCAAAACTTGATAACACTGTATGACAGGAAACTAATTTATTCACACACAAAAAACCAAAGAGCAGGCAGATGAATGCAGTCACAATGAATGAAGTATACATCACTATGCATATGAGCACAGTTTAAAATTCACACAAGCATCAGAATTTTTGCAGTACCACAAAATGCACATGACAATGGAAAAGAAAACCATTATTCTGCTTCTGGAATTTTCACAGAGTTTGACAGGACAACATAACCAGTTCAGTTCCCAAATATAAATGCTTGCACTCCACACATCAGTTCACCTGTACCCATACACTGAAAGTACTGAGGAAAGAGATCAGTATGGACTGCCAAATACTGTATGTCCAAAACATGCTAGCTATCTGAATACTGATTCAAGCTATGTCTACCAGATGCACATGCTACATAAAGTGACTAAACATGAATACCTTCAGTCCTGAACCTAAGGAATATCATTCATAAGTTCATGGTACCTTGTTTACATCTGTGCACCCAGCATCTTTATTATTGACGCATGAGTGAAGCTTATAAAGTCTTAAATGTTTCATCATCTCATCCACATTGCCATCTCTTGAGACGATACTTGCCGCTATGGCAGTAAGAGATGATTTCTCTGAAGATATTAATATAGGCATCCTCTTCAATCCTTTTAATAGCGTTGATGAGCAGGTCTCTGAAGGTTGCATTGCTTAGGCGGGTGTTCCTCTCAGCGTCACAGCAGTCTCCCTCAACCAGTCCGTCTAAAACTGCAACTGCATCAGACTGGGCGTCACCGTTGTCAATTCAATGCTCACTGGCTGAAACAGAGAATGATAACGTACAACTTAATGAATGCAGTCGGGTAAATTTCAACATCAGGATACACAGCACAATTCATGTTTACTGCTCATCATGTAAAAACTAAAATGAACATGTTTTGTAAGTATGCAGGTTCCCAAACAGATGTCTACTATAACAGAAATCCCCATTCACAAATTCCTGCTTCACCGCTGCTTTCAGGAGATGCATTAATATGTTGGGCTTCAAGGTCCACTGATAACACGGTTTTACTGTGATTGGTATGTTGGTATTCCATGTAATACTATAATAAATTACATTTTTATTTTATTAGGGTAGGTGTTTCAGTTAGACTATATTATTATGATAATAATTATGAAACACACACGCACACGCGCAGATATCCATATATATATACGACTTGTGTCTGTGTGTGTGTCTGTGTATCTGTGTATTTGTGTATTCGCCATGCACGGCCAAAGTTCTCGATGGATCTGCTTCAAATTTGGTGGGCTTATTCAGAGAGACCCCGGACACAACCTCATCGATGAGATATTTCAACACGTGCTCTCAGCGCGCAGCGCTGAACCGATTTTGGTTCCACCTCAGCTATTTTGGTTCCACCTCAGCTACCCGGGCCCCCATACCGACACACCATAGCCGCTACACCACATCACAATGCCAAAGTTCTCGGTGGATCTTTTTCAAATTTGGACACCGTATTCAGCTACACCCCGGACACAATATCATCGATAAGATATTTCAACACGTGCTCTCAGCGCGCAGCGCTGAACTGATTTTGGTTTTTGTATTCATTTCACCATTATAAGTAACTCTTCCTTATCTTCTCCAGTGTTTGGCGTTTATCTCCCTTCCTTCGTGTGGCTTTCCCGTTTGTAAGTTACTATTACTATTTTTAGAATGTCACTGCGCTGTCCACTGCGCTGTCCACAACGCTTCCCTTGCACCCGTAAGTTGTTCTTACTGTCAAAGTGAAAAGGTCGAATCAATTTATAGCCACGCGAAAAATACACTCTCACCTATCTCTATATATTTATAGATATAGATATACATATATATATATATATATATATATATATATACGGCTTCTCTGTGTGTGTGTTTGTGTGTGTGTGTGTGGGCAAAAACCTGTGGATTGTAGAGTTCTGTTTGTGATGGGGTCTAGCGGCTTTTGTCTGTCTGTATGTTCTGGCATTTGAGAAGCCACAACAGATAATATAGGGCTAAGAAATAAGCTCTAAAATTCTCAATCCCGTTTGACAGGACTTCGCCTGCAGAGGTGATTGTGATGAACCGCCACGCTGTCTGTCTCTGTCTCGCGATTCACCCCGGCGAAGCCGGGTATTCCTCTAGTATATATTATATGGAATCTTACCTTTCAAATGTGGCTTGTTGTGCTTCTTGGTGACATGTCTTCTGAAACCGCTGATAGAGGCATAACTATATTAACTGTTGGTGCAATCGGGACTCTTGAAATTCTTAGCAGACGAATGTTGACGCTTTGCACTTGCAGGAGACGGCGGAAGAACCGTTTCGCTTGCGATTTCGTCACTTTCAGGTTCGGAACCGCTTTCACATCATCCTCCGTAAATACTCCAAAAATGTACTCCAGTGGCAAGTCGTCCCACTTCAAAAAATCCTCTTTTGTCAACATCCTTTATCCCACAACAAGCGCTAAAATGTAAACAGGAAGCCAAACAGAATCGGTTCAGTTGTATCTCCGGCAGAGAAGAGGTCTGCAAGGGACGGTATTACACTACCGCGGACCGCCGCGGACAGTTCGTGGCATACGCAGTTACCTTTTCCTGCGGTAAGCGACCATCCTCGCAGGAGCAGTGAAGGAGTTTCCTATCTATCTAATATAGGTCTATGGTTTGGAGAAGAAAACATTGATAATAATTTTTATATTTTTAATTTACGGAACTTGTTTTTAATCCAAATATAACATATGTATATGTTTTTGGAATCAGAAAATGATGGAGAATAAGATGAATGTAAATTTGGATCGTTTTAGAATTTTTATTTTTTTTTACAATTTTCAGATTTTTAATGACCAAAGTCATTAATTAATTGTTAAGCCACCAAGTTGAAATGCAATACCGAAGTCCGGGCTTGACCAAACTTTCAACCAATTTGGTTGAAAAATGAGAGCGTGACAGTGCCGCCTCAACTTTCACGAAAAGCCAGATATGACGTCATCAAAGACATTTATCAATAAAATGAAACAACCCGTCTGAGGATATCATACCCAGGAACTCTCATGTCAAATTTCATAAAGATCGGTCCAGTAGTTTAGTCTGAATCGCTCTACACACACACACACACACACACACACACACACACACACACACACATACACACACACACACACACACACACACAGACAGACACACACACATACACCACGACCCTCGTCTCGATTCCCCCCTCTACGTTAAAACATTTAGTCAAAACTTGACTAAATGTAAAAACAAGTCGCGTAAGGCGAAAATACAACATTTAGTCAAGTAGCTGTCGAACTCACAGAATGAAACTGAACGCAATCCCATTTTTCAGCAAGACCGTATACTAGTAGCATCGTCAGTCCACCGCGCACGGCAAAGGCAGTGAAATTGACAAGAAGAGCGGGGTAGTAGTTGCGCTGAGAAGGATCTATAGCACGCTTTTCTGTACTTCTCTTAGTTTTAACTGTCTGAGCGTGTTTTTAATCCAAACATATCATATTTATATGTTTTTGGAATCAGGAACCGACAAGGAATAAGATGAAAGTGTTTTTAAATTGATTTCGAAAATTTAATTTTGATAATAATTTTTATATATTTAATTTTCAGAGCTTGGTTTTAATCCACATATAACATATATTTATGTTTTTTTGAATCAGAAAATGGTGGAAAATAAGATGAACGTAAATTTGGATCGTTTTATATATATATAATATATATTTTTTTTTTTACAATTTTCAGAATTTTAATGACCAAAGTCATTAATTAATTTTTAAGCCACCAAGCTGAAATGCAATACCGAAGTCCGGGCTTTGTCGAAGATTACTTGACCAAAATTTCAACCAATTTGGTCGAAAAATGAGAGCGTGACAGTGCCGCCTCAACTTTCACGAAAAGCCGGATATGACGTCATCAAAGACATTTATCAAAAAAATTTAAAAAAAACGTCTGGGGATATCATACCCAGGAACTCTCATGTCAAATTTGATAGAGATCGGTCCAGTAATTTAGTCTGAATCGCTCTACACACACACACACGCACAGACAGACAGACACACACACACACACACACACACACACACACACACACACATACACTACGACCCTCGTCTCGATTCCCCCTCTATGTTAACACATTTAGCCAAAACTTGACTAAATGTAATGAGAAAAAAACAGGCACAAAAAAGAACAAGTTTAAAATCACAACAAAACAGTCTAGTTAGTCGACAAAAATAGGTTTTGTTGGATTACAAGTTACATACACTTACCTTAAAGTCTTCTCCCAAGATTTGTGTTATATCCACATGAAAATCCACAAACACGACACTTTGACACACTTTCGTCTCCAAATATCCGTCGAATGAAAAAAAAAAAAACACGCACGTTACAAATTGTGAAGCTGTCTGTTCAATTTTACAGTTCAACCAGAGGACAATATTCCTTCCCTTCAAGTTTCATTTTCTTCCTTTCATTCTTCTTACATGCTTTTGGATTAGACTGCCGTTTTCGTCCATGCTTTTTGGGAGGTGTATCATAGACAGTTGTTGAAGGCATGGAAGGATAAGTAACACTGCTGGATGACGAGTCGCTGACATGATCGTCATACAAGTGTGACGGGAATGCCGTCAACACGATAAAGTTTGCAGCAGCAAAGGCAATCCAGAATAGAATCTGGATTGTCATTGCAAATGCCAGCTTTTCCCCGTATGTCATAATGCATGAGAATGATGTAGTTAGGATTTCCGTAAGGAATGAGTTGTAGTTTCGATATGGGCGATGGCCGCCATGTTGTTTTATCAGCAAGTTAGATGCTGGGAATAAGACGAAAAGTTAACAAACCTGTTATTGTAGCGTTAGTTGAATAGTTGAACGTTTTAAGCAGTAGGAGAAGTTATAATAAATATGTTCCCGGGTCATTAGAGCCCGTTTTAAAGCTCGGTAGGAGACACGATCGGCTTAGCGACCGATGAAAGTTGTGTTCTAAAGAACAACGGTCTGCCGACCGGAGCAGACGAAATGTTGATCTAATGGGCGATTGAAGCTCTTTTGAATAGAATAAAATTGTAGAGCAAGCAAGTGTATTGAAATGTTAATGAAACGATGTCTGCGGACATCGTAATTGTAGGGAAAGTAGGGATAATGAGGGATTATGTTTTACTGCGGATGATTCCGCGAGAGAGTCGGCCATTGTTGCTAATTTAGCCAATGCGAAACATCAGGACATTATTTTAGAGTTGCTAGGATAGAAGAGGTATAAAAGATCGGAGCGCAGAAAGGTCGTTAGGTTTTGCAGGATAAATTTGACAGAGTAGGGTAAATTGCTAGCAGTAAAGAATCTTGAGATTCTCTTTCATTCAAATAGGCAGAATAGGAGTACGTTTAGCTTCAAAGGACGATCATCACCACTCGGGCCAGTCGAATTGTCTGGTTCCGAGCGATCCAAAAGTTAGGTTAGGAGAAAAATCATCGTAGACAGATAGAAACTAAACCAAATCGGACCGGGTAGGTCCGACAAACTTAGGTAGTTAGGCGACAGTAAACCTAGTGGAAGTACATGTGCGTTGGTTAAACCCATTGCAGTCGGGTTCGGACATCGTCTTGTACATTCCTAAATAGGAGTAGCATTTTGAGATTAGGGCCAAAAATATCGTTGACGAGATAAGGGCCGAGGCCTGGGTCTCCCAAGGATCAAAAATAGCAGTAGGAAGTCTCAGACTATCCCTTTAATAAACCTTTAGCCTGGTGAGGAAAGAACTGTTCTTCCGTTTGCAGCCAGGAAAAATAAGTAGCATCCCTGTTGAAATTCTAGACACCCAACTTTAGCTAGTTAGGGAACAAACATATCCTGTATGGGATCAAGGATTAGTTAGCTAGGCGTCAGACTGCAGAACCTCATCTTAGATAGATTCGGGGGTTGGGAGAATAGGTATTTTAGATGACATCTTACTTGAGCGAAAGCGTGTGCCTGTAAGGTGAATTTTGTATCATGTAATTTGTATTTGACTTACCATTTTATGCTGGTCGTTTGACCGTTTTGATAAATAAACCTGCTCGAAATATTACAACCCATGTGTGGACTCCCTTCATGTTTGATCGGTGTTCAAGTTGATTGAGTTCCTGTTCAGTTTATAGAATTAATTGTTGACCAGTCAAGCCGGAATCTTAGGAAAAGCGAAGAGATAGCAATAGACTAGGGTTAGATTTGCATTGCACTAGGAGATAGGGAAAAACACAACGCGAGGTAACATCATAAAAGAAAAATAACATCAACTGCATGCACTAGTCTGCAACGCTGGGCAGAGAGAAACATATAGGCAAATTTATCTCTCTCTGTTCCTCTTTACAACTTTTACTAGTTCTCGCCGGCAATTAGCTTAGAAACAACAACATAGTAAGCTGTAGAATTAGGAGAACTGCCACAGATGGCGCCGTGACCATTGGATAGAATTTTGACTGGTCAAAAAGGGTCAGAATTGGACCAAGAACGAAATTTTAGAACAAAACATTTTTTTTTTAGCCTCTTTTTAGAGTAGAATAGTGAAATGTGATATTTAAAGAGATAGGGAACCCAGTATAACTTGAGCGTCTGTCAAACAGAGGGAGCGAAATGCGTAAAGAATGTATGATATGATGTAATGTGTTGAACAATGATGTGTCAGATCTACAAGTGCTAGGTAGGAAATAACCTGAGTAGAGGGTCTTATCGAGATGGAGAATGATGAAACGGGTATGTTGTCGAGTTATTTGTACCCGGCAGTGCATCTGGGTGGGTTATTCCTGCTATTTGGGGTTCTAAGGGCTATTTTTGGCAGAAAAGTAGATACGATAGAACAAAGATGCCAGGAAGATTTCCTACCGTGCGGAGAAACGAAGAATGACACATCGAAACACAATCACATAAATCCACAGAGAGAATCAAGAAATCTTTTCACATATCGTGCGCCGCAATACGCGCAGAAAGCGTCGGTTCATTCTAGCCAAGCAAGGTTTTATTCCTCACAAGAATATGGCTATCAAAGGACGAGAAGTGAGCTTGATCGTCAGCGCGAGTATGTCGAGCATGCAAACAGAAATGAAGAATGCGACTTCAGAGATTACTACGCGCGTTCCAAAATACGCACAGGTCAAACTGAGTGTTGCAATGACTGTACAACATTTGGTGACGTCAATAGACATGACGTAAAGTCTGGGGATTGCGGAGACTGCAGTACAGATTCTTATGGGGATGTCAGACAAGTTCCCTCGGAAAAGTATTATGGTCATGTCAGACGGGAATTGCACTCAGAAGTCTTTACACATAGGCGACAGACGGAGGCGGATAAGTTCGATGGGAGCACCAATGTGAACTCATACTTGGGGAAGTTCGAGCGAATAGCTAAATGGAACGGGTGGTCGTATGAGGAGAAGGGAATACAATTGAGGATGTGTCTCAAGGGAAAGGCGGATTCGATAGTGGAAAGGGTGTTGAAGGGGATGGATGGAGAAGACTACGAGTCATTGGAAAGGGTGCTAACTAAATGTCTCACACCAGTAGGCGCCATTAACATGTACAGGAATGAGTTCAAGAATAGAAGAAAAAGGCGAAATGAAGACATCCAAGAATTTGGACGGTCTATCCAAGAACTTGCCGAGAAGGCATACCCCGAAGACTATAACACCGGCCTAGAAGGTATCCTAATAGACAAGTTCATCGGGGGGTTAGACAACGCAGCAATGAGAGAACACGTGTTGTATGGGAAGCCAAAGACACTCGATGAGGCAATTGAACTTGCCCAAGAGACTGAGTTAGTACAGAACTACGAGGAGGGTCTGCTTAATGAGCAAAAGGGGGAAGAAAGAAACAAACGGGAAGAGGACGAGAACGCAACTACAAGTATGGAGGCTGTCCTGAGACAGATGAAGAAAACAATGGAAATCTTTGAGGAAAAGATAAAGGGTCACGACAAGAAAACACGGGGTAAGGAAAGCAGCCACGAGGGCAAAGAAAACTTACCAAAGGAGGCTGGATGTGAGGCCAGTAACTCAAACAAGGGTAGAGATTTCGATAGAAGATCTCAAGGGAATGGAACACGGGGGTTCGTTCGTTACAACAGATTTCCTTTTAAGGGAAAAGGTGGTTCCAGGTTTAAAATGGGAAAGGAGGAAGCGATGTCTCCTAAAGCAAACCAAGAAAGAGAAGCAAGTTTTGAAAAGGGTTCTTTGGTTGGATCAGTTGTTCAGAGGAATTCTGCCTCACCAGAAGGTGAGGATGTGGCTGATTCGGCTCAAGACAGTGTGATAGGTACGGGCGACAATAGTAACTCTGGGGAAAGAGTTGGGGAAGATTGTACCAAGATATCAGGAAGAGGGGTTGCGGTGGAAGAACGTGTTCTAGTGAATCAAAGTAAGGCGTCTTGGGAGACGCAGGATTTGACTAGTTCAGAAGTGGTGAAGTCAGCCCTTGGCAGTTGTGAGAAGAAAGGTCTTCTGATTGAACGTATTTCAAAACTTGATGCTTCAGGTGTTGCAATAGCCCCAGAGGTGGGAGATGATAAACGGGAATCACAGACACAAGTCAAAGACGTATCAGTTGCTCAGAGACCATCTGACTTACTCAAGAGTAGGGATGTAACTGATCCAGTCGATGATGGCCTACTAAGTACCGAAGAAAGCACTAACTCCAGGGAGAGAGTTGTAGTGGGAGAAACATGTGAAGCAGAACAAGAAACTGTAGACAGGGAAGGTACCCTTGTGGTACAAAATAAAGATTTGCAAGAGACAAACGAGACTAAAGCTAGTGTGACGGGACAGTTAGATCCCACAGAGACGAGAGAAACACAAGACTGCATCAGTCTTCAGAGAGACACGACAGAACAAGGTGGTTCTGACCAAGATGATTCGTACAGGTGCTTTTTACTTGTAACAGAGACAGAAAAGACTACAAAGACAGAAGAGAGATCAAGTGACGTGACTGATCTCAAGCAGGGTTACGAGGTGAAGGCCGAGACACTGGGCATTGTCAAAAGAGCAACAAAAGCCATTGTTGAGCTTGTTTGGGAGACAGGGTGGGTTTTGCCGGGTAAAATCAGACCACCAGTCAGACCTCCACCATGGCCACCTCCTGGCTTTTGGTCACATTCGGAAAGAGGAGCAACGAGGTTGCTTATCACTCTGGTATGATTCTGCTAGAGTTTTCTTGTGTTCATAACGAGTAGTGTCATTTGTCAGAGTCAAAGTGATGTAATCTCTCATATCGTTTGTCTGTACAATAAGGACAGTTTGGGCGAATGTAATTAAAGGGCACCATAGGTCAGTTGCTGTCACAGGTGATTATGTTTTGTTGTCTCAAAGTAAATGTTTGCGGGTGTGAAAGAGAAAGTGGAGTGATAGGAATTGGAAGTGGTATGAAGGAGAAAGGGGGGAAGTGTTAAGGTAGGATGTAGACTACGAAAGTCGGCGAAACGAACTGTGCGGAAAGGGGTACTTCGATATCCCTTTGCTTTCCGTCCCGTCAGTTCGTTGGAAAGTTGGTTACTCGAAACCGGTAATAGACAAGGTAAAGCCATGGAGGCTTAATAAGTATTAGACAGTTGGTTACTCAAAACCGGTAATAGACAAGGTAAAGCCATGGAGGCTTAATAAGTATTAAACAGTTGGTTACTCAAAACCGGTATTAAGAAAAGGTAAAGCCAGGGAGGCTTGAGAAGTATTAAACAGTTGGTTACTCAAAACCGGTAACCTTTTTCATTATTCATTGTCATGTAGTTAGAGATGAATTGATGTTGGGTTTGTTTAATTGCAACATGTTGAGCGAAACGATATTGTTTCTTGAATCGATAGAGTAAAACTTTATCGATAAAATGTTATATTCAATGTGTTTTATTAACCACATAGAATTTGGGTTGGGGGGAGTGTGACGGGAATGCCGTCAACACGATAAAGTTTGCAGCAGCAAAGGCAATCCAGAATAGAATCTGGATTGTCATTGCAAATGCCAGCTTTTCCCCGTATGTCATAATGCATGAGAATGATGTAGTTAGGATTTCCGTAAGGAATGAGTTGTAGTTTCGATATGGGCGATGGCCGCCATGTTGTTTTATCAGCAAGTTAGATGCTGGGAATAAGACGAAAAGTTAACAAACCTGTTATTGTAGCGTTAGTTGAATAGTTGAACGTTTTAAGCAGTAGGAGAAGTTATAATAAATATGTTCCCGGGTCATTAGAGCCCGTTTTAAAGCTCGGTAGGAGACACGATCGGCTTAGCGACCGATGAAAGTTGTGTTCTAAAGAACAACGGTCTGCCGACCGGAGCAGACGAAATGTTGATCTAATGGGCGATTGAAGCTCTTTTGAATAGAATAAAATTGTAGAGCAAGCAAGTGTATTGAAATGTTAATGAAACGATGTCTGCGGACATCGTAATTGTAGGGAAAGTAGGGATAATGAGGGATTATGTTTTACTGCGGATGATTCCGCGAGAGAGTCGGCCATTGTTGCTAATTTAGCCAATGTGAAACATCAGGACATTATTTTAGAGTTGCTAGGAAAGAAGAGGTATAAAAGACCGGAGCGAAGAAATGACGTTAGGTTTTGCAGGATAAATTTGACAGAGTAGGGTAAATTGTTAGCAGTAAAGAATCTTGAGATTCTCTTTCATTCAAATAGGCAGTATAGGAGTACGTTTAGCTTCAAAGGACGATCATCACTACTCGGGCCAGTCGAATTGTCTGGTTCCGAGCGATCCAAAAGTTAGGTTAGGAGAAAAATCATCGTAGACAGATAGAAACTAAACCAAATCGGACCGGGTAGGTCCGACAAACTTAGGTAGTTAGGCGACAGTAAACCTAGTGGAAGTACATGTGCGTTGGTTAAACCCATTGCAGTCGGGTTCGGACATCGTCTTGTACATTCCTAAATAGGAGTAGCATTTTGAGAATAGGGACTAAAAATATCGTTGACGAGATAAGGGCCGAGGCCTGGGTCTCCCAAGGATCAAAAATAGCAGTAGGAAGTCTCAGACTATCCCTTTAATAAACCTTTAGCCTGGTGAGGAAAGAACTGTTCTTCCGTTTGCAGCCAGGAAAAATAAGTAGCATCCCTGTTGAAATTCTAGACACCCAACTTTAGCTAGTTAGGGAACAAACATATCCTGTATGGGATCAAGGATTAGTTAGCTAGGCGTCAGACTGCAGAACCTCATCTTAGATAGATTCGGGGGTTGGGAGAATAGGTATTTTAGATGACATCTTACTTGAGCGAAAGCGTGTGCCTGTAAGGTGAATTTTGTATCATGTAATTTGTATTTGACTTACCATTTTATGCTGGTCGTTTGACCGTTTTGATAAATAAACCTGCTCGAAATATTACAACCCATGTGTGGACTCCCTTCATGTTTGATCGGTGTTCAAGTTGATTGAGTTCCTGTTCAGTTTATAGAATTAATTGTTGACCAGTCAAGCCGGAATCTTAGGAAAAGCGAAGAGATAGCAATAGACTAGGGTTAGATTTGCATTGCACTAGGAGATAGGGAAAAACACAACGCGAGGTAACATCATAAAAGAAAAATAACATCAACTGCATGCACTAGTCTGCAACGCTGGGCAGAGAGAAACATATAGGCAAATTTATCTCTCTCTGTTCCTCTTTACAACTTTTACTAGTTCTCGCCGGCAATTAGCTTAGAAACAACAACATAGTAAGCTGTAGAATTAGGAGAACTGCCACACAAGGATTGACAAGGGGGCGTGTGGGTTTCGGCATCTTCTGTTGATCCAGGTAGGGGAGGGGGCGTGTGGGTTTCGGCATCTTCTGTTTATCCAGGTAGGAGAGGGGGCGTGTGAGTTTCGGCATCTTCTGTTGATCTAGGTAGGAGAGGGGGCGTGTGGGTTTCGGCATCTTCTGTTTATCCAGGTAGGAGAGGGGACGTGTGGGTTTCGTTGATCCAGGTAGGAGAGGGGGCGTGTGAGTTTCAGCATCTTCTGTTGATCCAGGTAGGAGAGGGGGTGTGTGAGTTTCGTTGATCCAGGTAGGAGAGGGGGAGCCGTGTGAGTTTCGGCATCTTCATTTAATCCAGGTAGGAGAGGGGACGTGTGAGTGTCAGCATCTTTTGTTGATCCAGGTAGGAGAGGGGGCGTGTGAGTGTCAGCATCTTTTGTTGATCCAGGTAGGAGAGGGGGTGTGTGAGTATCAGCATCTTCTGTTGAGTCCGCTGGCACATGGGGACAAAGACGGAGAGAAGTGTTTTTTTCGGAAGGCTGCTGTGAAGTCCCAAACACTTGATATGCCTTCTTTTGGCGAGACAGCCATCGTAATGTTCTGGTTGTCCCGTTGGCGCCAACATTGCTAAGTAAATGAGACTTACTTCATCGTGTTTCACAGATGTAACTGTCGGTGTCACGTCCCATGTAGCAGGTTCTTGTTTGCTGGTAAAAATTTTCACCCTTCTCCCTGTGAGGTTTGCCAAAGCAAGAGGAAGCGCATCATTGAATTTAAGATTCCAGGTACCTGATAAAAGCATATTTGACACATCCTGTATCGCAAAATCCGCGGACGAGCAATCAGGAAAGTATTCCATGTAGATATGAATGTTTTGCACAATATGCTGACACAAGGTTTCCCTCAATGTCACTTCATCGTGTGCAGCCAAGTGAAGGCTGGCTGCTTTAAAGAAACAATTCCCATCTGCAGAGACCTCTTGACGCTCCATTCCATTAACTTCAAGTCGTCGGTTCAGCCTCTCGTTGTTAAAGCGAAGAGCAAGTTGTCGCAGATTGTTCTCTGTTCTACTCGCATCGATAGCAGCGGATAGGGCAGCTTCCTCAGCACCTATGCACACAAAGTCAATAACCACTATGTTATCAAAAACCGACTTTGACACCTCTCTCTTCTCTTTCTCTCCCTCTCTTTCTCATTTCATCCTTATTAATACACTAACAGCATTGGTAGCAATCAAAACATGTGGTTTGTACTTTGTTCACGTTCCAGAAATAATGAAACATAGTACTTAACATAATAACTATACTCATGGTGTAAACAAAACCACAATCCGTATCATTTGTATCAGTACTCACCAGTATTTGATGGAATATCAGCATCAGCAGATAATAATGCTGCCAGAGTCTCCTCATCACTGTCAGACCATAATGATTCATCGTCCATCTTGGTTGCACAACACTGCAAACAATGGGCGCAATATACTGGATTATTCTTTTATTTCTTACATTTCTTAGTATTGAACTTATTTCATGGATATAATGAACTATTACAACACCAGCAAATTTCATAACTTGGAGAGAGAGAGAGAGAGAGAGAGAGAGAGAGAGAGAGAGAGAGAGAGAGAGAGAGAGAGAGTGAGAGAGAGAGAGTGAGAGAGAGTGAGAGAGAGTGAGAGAGAGAGAGAGTGAAAGAGAGAGAGAGGGAGAGAGAGAGTGAGAGAGAGTGAGAGAGAGAGAGAGAGAGAGAGAGAGAGAGAGAGAGAGAGAGAGAGAGAGAGAGAGAGAGAGAGAGAGAGAGAGAGAGAGAGATAATCATGTGCATAAGACTTGATTTTCACAACAAAACTTTATAAAATAAGTCACATAATAAAAACAACTTTGATTTAGATATGCCCATATAAAAATATTGAAAGTTATTCAGAAGTTCAAGGGAAGAATACTTGTGTGGGTGTTGAACACCTAACGGTTGCATATAAAGTAAAAAATTAGAAGAATTAGAATACTTACAGAAAATCGTGAACAGGTCCAGACAATATTGTGAGTTGTTGTCTCTTGGTATGAGCAAAGACAAACTGAGAAACTTCAGTGAAGTGGAGTGAATAAGAAACAGGGGAAACCCTGCCCGGCGTGGGAAAGTAAGCACCGAATCAAGATTGACCACTTGATGGGCACCACATGTCGGGTTGTGTATGCAGGGCATGCCTCACAGGCTATCCTCTCCTGCTACAGCAAGACTTCACCATTCCAGGCAGTACAAGATATCTCTCTCATCTATGATTGTTCTATGCTGTGTGGTGCTAGAGACTGACAGTTTGCACAAACTAAAACCCTGTAAGGCCTGGTGTCTGGTTGTGGCATAAAACTTCTCCATGCTTCCTTACAAAACGTTCAGGCCAGAAGGATACTGCTGTAGGTATGTGTCTGTGTCATGTAGAAACCCGTCAATCTTCACAAGTCAACAACCATATTTCCCATTTTTTTTTTTAAGATATAGTGTCCGCGCCGCCATTTTGGAGAGTTTTTTTTGTCGAATTCGGCCGATTTGAAGATTTTGGGGAATCTAGTGTACCTTAATTAAGACGCACCTGGCCCGGTTTGCTCAATAAAGCACCACAAGTATGCTAAATAATTAAATCAAAATGAGTTTTTTGACGTCTGCTCTCCACCATTTGAAGATTAAAATTGGCCGTCATAGACTGGTTTTCGTCGCGAGCGCGTGCCGTTAGCATGACGACTCAAAACAATGGCGGATGGGATAGCCGCTCAGGGACAAGCCCGCAAGTTTCAGTAAGAAATCGACTCCATGTACACTACTCACAAAAAGTTAAG
Organism: Littorina saxatilis; assembly: GCF_037325665.1. NCBI lineage: Eukaryota > Metazoa > Mollusca > Gastropoda > Littorinimorpha > Littorinidae > Littorina > Littorina saxatilis. The sequence continues at coordinate 59,556 of NW_027128475.1, forward strand.
GATCACTATGAGAAAACAGGTGCTCAATAAAATCAGTTCGCAACTGTTGTTTATTTATCAGTCAAACCAAATTGTTATGAATTCTTGTTCAGCTGTAAGTGAGCAATGTTGTGTTAGTGGGAAAATTGCACGGGATTTTCTACTACTGAGCTTGGTAGCAAAAGAAAAAGCGGAAACTTGCGAAAAAGGACCTTGTTTTGGACCGTTCATCCCGAACACATTGCACAAGCCACATGGAAAAACCATTATGCATGAGCAAGCACTGCTGTTTATGTGTGAGATGCTGTCACTTGTTTGGCTTTTTGAGAAGACATACCACCAGTATAAGGCATTATCTGACAATGCCTCCACGACGAAAATTGAACGAGTTTGAGAGGGGACGAGCTGTTGCATGGTTCCAAGATGGTGTCCCAAAATGAGAAGTGGCCAGGCGACTTCACGTGTCCATCTCGGTCATTGTCAGACTGATTCAACGTTTCACAGCCACTGGGAGGGTCCAGGAAAGACGCAGACCTGGGCGACCAAAGAAGGCAACTCCACGTGAAGATCGTCTCATTGAACGACTAGCCTTGCAAACAAAAACAGTCTCTTCCAGCATTATTCGAAGGCAGCGGAGGGTGGCTACTAACATCAACATCAGCCAGCAGACCATACGGAATCGCCTTCATGGGTTTAACCTCCGTTTTCGTCGCCCAGCTGTACGGTCACGCTTAACTCCAGCCCATAGGGCAGCACGCCCCGTCTTCTGAAGACGTCACGTGAGGTGGACACGTCAGCAATGGTCCCAGGTCCTGTTCAGTGATGAATCTCGCTTCACCCTGAACCACAACGACGACCGACTGAGGGTCTAGAGGCGCCAAGGGGAACGCTACATTGACACCACTGTCCAAAAAAAGGTGGCCTTTGGTGGAGGTTCTGTAATGGTCTGGGGGGCCTTCAGCCTTCACCACAGAACACCCTTGTTTCATGTACAGGGTAACCTGACTGGCCTCCGATACCGGGATGAGACCCTTCGACCGCTGGCTGTGCCTACACTGCAGCAGATGGAACCGCAGGCTGTCCACCAGGATGACAACGCTCGCCCCCACAGGGCAAGGGTGGTCAACGACTTCCTGCAGCAGTCTGGAGTCAACAGAATGGAGTGGCCAGCATGCAGTCCCGATCTCAACCCGATTGAGAACCTCTGGGATGAGTTGGATCGCAAAGTGAGGAGCAACCTCCCCCCTCCCAGGGTTGTCCAGCACCTCTACCAGATGCTGCAGGCTGAGTGGCAGGCGCTTCCACAGAGGATCTTCACCACCCTGGTGAACTCTATGAGGACTCGCTGCGTCGAGTGCCAGAACAGCCAGGGCGGTTACACACGCATTACTGAACTTTTGGGAGCATCTGAATGCCATGTCTTGTGGTTTCAACGACTTTGTGAAATTAAATTTCGATACGTACACACTTTGATAAAATGTACAGACCAAACGATTGCTCAAACTTGAAGGAAATGTTGTATCGTTATCACTAAAGCATTGAATTAAACGCTTGCCAAATACCAACGCATTGGCTTTCTTATTTGGAAAGTTATGAATTTGTGTGCAAGTGATCCTTAACTTTTTGTGAGTAGCTTAGTTCAGAAAGCAGCCGACTGACTCCGAACGACACAGAATCACGAGAAAGACACGCTCGGCGCACGAAATGCAAAGTTATCATCAGCAAGCAGACGGAAAGCTGGATTCAACTGAGTGTTTTACCGTTCAGTGTGTGCCGCGACGTAGCTCTATCCTGCTACTGGAGTTGTAAGTATTAAATAAAGCGAGTGTTGTCGTGTATACTTTGGAAAGACCTGGACACATTTTGCTGCCGTGTTGTATGTGTGTCTGCTGGTGTGTAGTGCGAATGAAGGATCAATCAAGCGGCCGAATGTGTCCAGTTTTCCTGTTTTTGTTTGAACACGGACACAGTGTCAGTGTGTGTGTTTGCAACTACGGTGCGTGTGTGTCTGTGCACTGCACAGGAGCTTGTATCAAAACGCCGGTCGATCATCGTAGTAAGGGTAAGCATGCAGAAGTAAATAATGATCGACCGGCGGTTGAATACAAGCTCCTGTGGTGCACTGTATATGAGACAGAGACTGACAGAGTAGCCAGTCTGTGAGTAATCCCCCTAAAAAAAAATTGAGATGGAAAAAAGTAGGGTCAGTCAGCACACGTGATACTGATATTTTAACGCTTTATGGGCAGTTGTTTCTTTGCAGTCTTTGGAGGTTGTGCAACAGAACATGTTATTTATAACTGACATTTTATATTGTCAGTGGTATGAGTTTTTCTGTCCAGTAAGAACTATGATTGAAGTTTATTGGTAAAGCTTTGTGAAAGGGTTACTTTTAATGAAGAACACATTCTTCCTCAGTGTTCATTGAAGCAAACACTAAATGTGGCAGAATGTCATTCATCCTTTCTTTTTGACTGCCATTTTAAGTGTCGCTGTGCATGTTCAAAGCTTCATGTTCAGAACTGATGTTGCTGTAGAACTATGTAATTGGCCAGCCTTTGGTTTACACTTAGTGGTTTTAGATGTTGCTATAATTACTATAACAATTTTCTGACATTTTCAGGGACCAAGCACCCGGACATCAAACATTCTTGCAATGTGTGGCAATAATGGCATAACATATTTCAGACAAAAAGATCAGTAAGATGAGTTTAAATGTTCATAATTTTGGTGGAAGAATATTATTGTTGAGTGATTAAAAGTTATGGAGTCTTCAAAAAGATGTAGTTAGAGGATAAGACACTGTAGACGTTTAGAAACAGTATTTTCTTCTTCATGTTTATAACAAAACTGCAGCATGTGTCTTCAATTTCTGAAGATGCATTATAACGACAGTGGCACCCCCCTTTTAAGACCTCAAACAATCTGAGAAAATCAGGTCTTGAACAGGAATGAGTCTTAAAATGGGGGTAATTTTACAGACGTTCTGAACAGAAAATGTGAGAAAACAAGGTTTTAAAAAGGAGGGAGTTTTAAATTTGGGGTCTTAAAAGGGGGGTGAACACACATCCAGTCAGTCAGTCATTGATACTGATCCAATCCATAGGAAATGGCGTAAGTGCATTATACATGCCATGGAAATCATGATGATTTTACAGATAAATACAATGACAATTGAAAGCAATTTGCAGCCTAGTGTCTTATTATCTGATTATCTTCTGTCTATTTTTATCATTGCACCTTTGCTACAAAACTCGTGGTTACAACTTGACCAAAAGTCAATTATTATCAATAAACTAAGCAACATGCGCACACAAAAACATACTCAATTGTCGAGAACAGTGTCAGTTTTATTCCATGTAGATCTTAAATGCAAATGTACACATTTTCAGAAACAAGTCTTAGAATTCTGCATTTCAATCATACAAGATGTGAATAACCCACACCCATGATTTGTATTACTTCAACAAGGTATAATTATGGCTTGGCTTGCTGCAACATGTCAACGAGCACTCTTCAACACATATTTGTTCTGCACAAGGTTTACTAGACCTGTCAATTCAACGCATTAATCAAGATACTTTCAGGACCCTTCCCCAGACTTTATTGTTCATGTCAGCTGTTCTTTGTGCCAGATTGTGTATCCCTTTTGACTGACAATAATGCTGCAGAGGGAAATACTACAGTGGAACTTGTAAAATTCTGAGAAAATCAGCTACGTCTTAAACAGGGGGAGTAAATTTACAGAGATTATAAACAGAGAATCCAAAAAAACAGGATCTTAAAGAAGGGGGGGGGGGGGAGGGGGGGCTGTAAATAAGGGTTCCACTGCACAGCTAAAAGTGATCTTTCTCTGCAGGTACAATATAGTGTCTACAATACAAAGATGGTTTGCAGTGGAGGTTGACGTTGCAAAGTCCTATGCACACATCACTGAACACAAAAGGCGGAGCAGCAGGGAAGTTTTCTACAAGCCAGAACCCCCAAGTCTATCTAATCCCACGGTCTACACATCTGGTCCCCACAATGCCCTCCATCTACCAAGGAAATTGTTTTACAGCAACAGTCACAATAATTGTAGGTGCACCTTTATGTCTGCTCATTTGAGTTTATTTTATGCAAAGAATTGCAAGTGAAATCACATGTATATATACCTGTAACTCCAATTATCCCAATACCTACACGAAACTATACTGAGACTAGAAATTAAAATGAGGAAAAATATTAGTACTGTAAACTGCCTTTTAAGTGTCCATCCGCTTTATGCACAGATTTTGCCCAAAGTATGGGTACGTTTACTAGGTACTGTGCCTGTGCAGGATCAGTTCCTCGTTAGAAATGGTGATATTTGGTATCTTGGTGTGAACATTTTAATAGGAGATGTATCTGTGCACAATTAGTCACCCTGTAAGTATCTTTCGCCTGATATGCAAGTGTCTAAACAGAAGAAAAAAAACACTAAAAACCCAACAAAAAATTCACTGAGAGTGAATGAACACACATCCAGTCAGTCAGTCATTGATACTGATCCAATCCATAGGAAATGGCGTAACCAAACACTGGTCGTTTCACATGCTCCCTTATCACTAAAACCAGACCTCTTCAACTTCCGAAGACGCTCTCTCATCTCCATCTTCTTTTCACAGGGCTATCCAGATACTCCAGTGACCAGAGTATTAAATAAACATTATAGTTGTCTTTCAGCATTCCCTAGAATGACAATGTCACTACAGGGTGCATAACTGTGCACATAATTTAAACAAAAAAACACACACACACACAAAACACACAACATAATTATGTTGACGACACTGATCCAAATGTTGGAAGATGGGCGTTAACTAGGTACTGAGGGCGCTTAAAACGTAGTTTATGGTACATTAAAAAAAGCAAAAAACAATGTGCTTTGAGAGATAAAACATACACAAATTCAGAACGGTGCTAAATAAGAGTATGGTTACACCAACCCCCAACGAAATGTACTTCATATAACACCACACTTCAATACAGGCGACTAGGACGAAAGTCAATGTACTGGCCAGTTGGATCTAAATTGTCATTCCTATGACCCATACACAGCAACTGCACATGGCGACTCTTACACCTTCACCCAAATAGCCAAATATGTATGTCCACAATGTAAGCTGTGTGAATGTTGCGTATCTTTTTGTTTTATTGATATTCCCATCCTCTTCTTCTTCCAGGGCGAGGGCACCTCCAATTTCTTCTCTGTGTGTGGGCCAGTGGGAGCCTGCTGTCATCAAGCACCAGTGCCTTGAAGTCCTGGAGCATAAACAGAAAACCACCCATAACTAAAGACGCTTGATTCAGAATCAAACTTCAAATAATAAACATGAACCAAATGCAAGAAAAAGTGTGAAAATAAAAAGTAAAAGAATAGTATTTGTAATCTATTCATCTATGTAATGGGGTGCAGGTGTGAGTAAAAGGTGTGTGTGTGTGTGTGGTGGTGGGGGGGGATTTACTTGTAGGCATAGGCTTTCAAGATTGTTGGCATTCTGACACACTCACGGCAGTTTCTGCTATTAGGTTTAGTTCACAGGCACAGCCGGAATCTGACCCCTTTATCACCCCTTCCTCAGTGCCAGGCCACCAGCGGTAATTAATCACCCATCCCCCGGTTCAGCGCTGGCTACACAGTAGTGACTGTACAACCGCGCGATAGCATCACCCACACAAGCCATCTCAGCAGTAGAAGGCTAGGAGAAAAGCTCCCTTCTACAAGCAGGCCAGAGTGCGGCCTAGCTCAACCTCTCGGCAGCTACGCACTGCTATCTCTGCCTTGCGAGTAAGCTGTGTGTTTTGAAAACACTTCTATCTTGTTAGTTCTCTTGAATTACGATGTCAGCATGTGTGTTATTTACACATAGCCTTGTAGTCAAGACCATAAACTTTCAAACGATACTAAATATGACCACTATGCTGTAGGTGTGCCACTGCTGTAGCCTGCTGAAAGAAGACAGACAGAGAACAGTACACACGGCACAATGTAATTAATGACATGTATTTGAGTGGCTACAGATCGCGCCACGGTCAACTTTTGAAGACAGAACAAATTAAAAACAAATCTGCAAGGTTAATGTTAACAGATGTTCATGCTGACACTTTGAAGACTTTTACCTTGTGTGTGTGAGGTATCTTTTCTTGAGCCCGCTTACAGGTATCCAAGTAGGAAAACAGTATTCCAAAATGTCAGCACACGGCAGTTGTTGTTGTTGTTATAGCTAGTTTTACTTCCATGTATCTTGGGGTAGATTTAAAGAAGGCTGTTCACATTATACTGACACCAGCAAACCAGGGTCGGCAACGGGATAAATGATATGGACACCCACTGCCCAATGCTGGATTCGAACCCGCGACCTTTCGATCACGAGCCCACGCGCTCTACCGACTGAGCTATCCACGCTCCCAGCACACGGCAGGTTTTTATATTTAGTCAAGTTTTGACTAAATATTTTAACATCGAGGGGGAATCGAAACGAGGGTCGTGGTGTATGTGCGTGTGTGTGTGTGTGCGTGTGTGTGTGTGTGTAGAGCGATTCAGACTAAACTACTGGACCGATCTTTATGAAATTTGACATGAGAGTTTCTGGGTATGAAATCCCCATACGTTTTTTTTCATTTTTTTGATAAATGTCTTTGATGACGTCATATCCGGCTTTTCGTGAAAGTTGAGGCGGCACTGTCACGCCCTCATTTTTCAATCAAATTGGTTGACATTTTGGTCAAGTAATCTTCGACGAAGCCCGGACTTCGGTATTGCATTTCAGCTTGGTGGCTTAAAAATTAATTAATGACTTTGGTCATTAAAAATCTGAAAATTGTAAACAAAAATAAAAATTTATAAAACGATCCAAATTTACGTTTATCGTATTCTCCATCATTTGCTAATTCCAAAAACATATAAATATGTTATATTTGGATTAAAAACAAGCTCTGAAAATTAAATATATACAAATTATTATCAAAATTAAATTGTCCAAATCAATTTAAAAACACTTTCATCTTATTCCTTGTCGGTTCCTGATTCCAAAAACATATAGATATGATATGTTTGGATTAAAAACACGCTCAGAAAGTTAAAACAAAGAGAGGTACAGAAAAGCGTGCTATCCTTCTTAGCGCAACTACTACCCCGCTCTTCTTGTCAATTTCACTGCCTTTGCCATGAGCGGTGGACTGACGATGCTACGAGTATACGGTCTTGCTGAAAAATGGCAGCTACTTGACTAAATATTGTATTTTCGCCTTACGCGACTTGTTATAACTGCAGCGGATGTTTATAAACAGTACACATGTACATACATCACAGTTTTTGTCATGGTTATCTCACTGGGCGAAAAGTCACGTTTTGGCACTATAACGTGGCATATAACATGAAACATGAAGTTAATCAACTGAATTTTGTGGCATTATACCTGTGCGATTCACATCAAGTTAGAAAAACTGCCGTAACGCAATAAAATCCCTGGGATTTTAGCGGGGTGCAAAACACGGTAAAACATCGAGTTTTGGTGTCTGCGTTTTGGACGTTTTCGCTACGTTAACGCACGGCGATTCACGTCGTGTTAAACGCGTTTCAGCAGTGCGCAAAACACCACAAAACCTATGGAGTTACGATAAGTTTTTCTGGTTTCTAAAACTTGATGTTAGAGTGTTGTTTTGATGGATTATTCTGCGTTTTAATCAGCCTGGTGCCGAATACCGGCCGCCTCTCGGCGAGTCTGCAGAATCAGACGATTATCGGCTCCCTCTCTCTCTCTGTAGTTTCTCTCTCAGCACGGTCACACACACACACACACATACACACATACACACACACACACATTCACACCGTCACTGCACACGGCACACACACATGCACACACACACACACACACACACACACACACACACACACACACACACACACACACTGTGACTGACACTGACTGACCGTCACACACACACACACACGGGCACACAGTGACACACACACACCCCTTGAACTGACACACACACACACACACACACACACACACACACACACACACGCACACACAACTGAACACACACATACACACACTGATCATCAGTTTATAAATGAAAAAAAAATGCAGTGCATAAACATTTTTGGGGGGTATCTCTTATTTTCTCTATATGAGCCTTGTCAGGTGTACAGGAGAGTAGGCTATGCATTGCCCGTGCGTTGAGCAGAGAAAGTAGGTCAGTTCTAAGCTGACAATTTAGTGGAGCCAAATTGTAGTTTCCTTCTCTATTGTCATGCAACACTTTTGCTTGGGGCCCTAGTCGAGTTAATCGTTTTCCCATGTGTTGCTGACCACACATAGGCCTTTGTTCTACTTCCCCCCACCCCCCCCCCCCCCTCCCCGAAACATCCGTCCGAGATGGTGGCTACTGACTGGACTTGCAACTTTCTCAACTTGTAGTACGTACAGTACAAACCATTGAAACTGAATTGACTCGAATTTGAGTTTTGGGATTTCTCTTGCTCTACCTTTTCTGATAATGTTTTACTCACCTCGTGTTTAGATGCAATACATAATGTCTCTTTACATTTAGTCAAGTTTTGACTAAATGTTTTAACATAGAGCCGGGGGAATCGAGACGAGTGTCGTGGTGTATGTGTGTGTGTGTGTGTGTGTGTGTGTGTGTGTGTGTAGAGCGATTCAGACCAAACTACCAGACCGATCTTTATGAAATTTTACATGAGCGTTCCTGGGAATGATATCCCCGAACATTTTTTTTCTCTTTTTAAAAAAATACCTTTGATGACGTCATATCCGGCTTTTTGTAAAAGTTGAGGCGACACTGTCACACCCTCATTTTTCAATCAAATTGATTGAAATTTTGGCCAAGCAATCTTCGACAAAGGCCGGACCTCGGTATTGCATTTCAGCTTGGTGGCTTAAAAATTAATTAATGACTTTGGTCATTAAAAATCTAAAAATTGTAGAAAAAAAATGTATAAAACGATCCAAATGTACGTTCATCTTATTCTTCATCATTTTCTGATTCCAAAAACATATAAATAAAAATATTTTTTTTGTTATCAAAATTAAATTTTTGAAATCAATTTAAAAACACTTTCATCTTATTCCTTGTCGGTTCCTGATTCCAAAAACATATAGATATGATATGTTTGGATTAAAAACACGCTCAGAAAGTTAAAACGAAGAGAGGTACAGAAAAGCGTGCCATTCTTCTCAGCGCAACTACTACCCCGCTCTTCTTGTCAATTCCACTGCCTTTGCCACGAGCGGTGGACTGACGATGTTACGAGTACACGGTCTTGCTGAAAAATTGCATTGCGTTCATTCTGTGAGTTCGACAGCTTGACTAAATGTTGTATTTTCGCCTTACGCGACTTGTTTTGTTTTAGGATCGATTTTGATAATGATTGAGAAAGGAGAATAGCCGGTGTTAGTTTTACAGTCGGTTTTATGAAGTTTGAGTAAAGAAGTGCGTGGTTTTTACCCTCCCTTTCGTTTTCCTTCCCCTTCTTTAGTTTGCTATTATTGTGCCTAAGAGCCGAAATGGCTGCACTCTAACTCATCTTTGATCTCCCAAAAGACTCCATAAACAAACTAGTGTATCAAGAGGCTGGCTGGCTGCCCCTCGATAAAGAAAGAAGACTAAAGTCGGCCCAGTACGTATCAAGAGCAAGTACTTTTGACAATGCTGTGAACGAAGAGCTCACTGCTGAGTTCGACACAATAACCTCGGCCTCTTACCAAAACCTAACAAGTCGCGTAAGGCGAAAATACAACATTTAGTCAAGTAGCTGTCGAACTCACAGAATGAAACTGAACGCAATGCCATTTTTCAGCAAGACCGTATACTCGTAGCATCGTCAGTCCACCGCTCATGGCAAAGGCAGTGAAATTGACAAGAAGAGCGGGGTAGTAGTTGCGCTAAGGATAGCACGCTTTTCTGTACCTCTCTTTGTTTTAACTTTCTGGGCGTGTTTTTAATCAAAACATATCATATCTATATGTTTTTGGAATCAGAAACCGACAAGGAATAAGATGAAAGTGTTTTGAAATTGATTTGGACAATTTAATTTTGATCATAATGTTTATATTTTTTAATTTTCAGAGCTTGTTTTTAATCCAAATATAACATATTTATATGTTTTTGGAATCAGAACATTATGGAGAATAAGATGAACGTAAATTTGGATCGTTTGATAATTTTTTTTTTTTTTTTTTTTTACAATTTTTAGATTTTTAATGACCAAAGTCATTAATTAATTTTTAAGCCACCACGCTGAAATGCAATACCGAAGTCCGGGCTTCGTCGAAAATTACTTGACCAACATTTCAACCAATTTGGTTGAAAAATGAGGGCGTGACAGTGCCGCCTCAACTTTCACGAAAAGCCGGATATGACGTCATCAAAGACATTTATCAAAAAAATGAAAAAAACGTTCGGGGATTTTATACCCAGGAACTCTCATGTCAAATTTCATAAAGATCGGTCCAGTAGTTTGGTCTGAATCGCTCTACACACACACACGCACAGACAGACAGACACACATACACCACGACCCTCGTTTCGATTCCCCCTCTATGTTAAAACATTTAGTCAAAACTTGACTAAATGTAAAAAGAAAAACACCCAAAATACACGAAGCAACGATCCCACTAGCAGACTATATGTTCAACCGATCAGTCAAGAAAGTGGGGGTAAACCCAGGTAGGATGGCCCACATTCCCATTCACCCCTTCCCATTTTGGTTCATGGAATCCCCCATCTGGGTGTAACAAAAAAAGATAACCCTGTACTTGTCTCATCAATAGTAAAAGAAATAATCTCAAACAATAACAAAGATCACCTACAAATATTTACTGACGGCTCCAAAAAAATGATGACCAAGCTGACTGTGCTTTTGTCATTCCTGACCTCAAAATAAGTTAAAAAAAATTAAACTCAACAAGGATGTGTCCATTTTCACTGCAGAAATGCTGGCTACGTTATCTTAAGAGCATGCCACTATATCAATGACCCCCCCTCGACCTCCAACAAGAGTCGTGATTCTCTCCGACTCAAAACCAGCATAACTGCTCTTCAAAATGGTTCCAGAAACCGGGAAGAGCTTCAGACGGAAATATTGTTCCTCTGTCACCAGATCATTGCCTCTTGAACAGAACTGACCCTTTGGCTACGTACTTCCCCTCACACACATGGATCAGAGGCAAGGATATGGCTGACAGAGAAGCAAAAGAGGCTGTTACAGATCAAGCAGCATTTCATGACATTAAATTAACAAAGACGGGAGCAAAACACAAAATGGCCAAAGTTGCCTGGCGTCACTGGGAAACAGAATTGAAAATAGAAGGCAATGCCCATGGTTGGCTTATTCTGCCCCGACAAACAAAACAAAACAGGCCTACACTCCCCACCTCCCTCCTTAAAATACTTCGCAGAATTCGCACGGATGGATGCGCTCACAAGTGCTTTCCCCGTCTCTGTGAATGTGGACAGTTTATATCTTTGTTACACTTCTTTGACCGCTGCCAATCACTCCAGCAAGATTTCTGCAACCTACACACCCTTGTCAACGAACATAACCTGAAACCCCATGAGGTTTTTTTAGATAAACATTGCACGCTTCAATGGAAGCTAGCATACACCCTGTGTCTCTCAATAGTAGAAGGCTGAAATAGGATATCTGTTTTAAAAAAACCCTGATCTCCGTTCCTCCTTCCCACCCCTCAATACTCTCTCACACCGAGCTTTTTCTTCTTCATTGTATTATTTTTCCAGTTATCTATTTACTTACCTATTCAGCCAAAAATATAACAATATCCCACGTAACAAAAATTAAAAAAATAAGCCTACAAAACCGCTCCAGTCCAACCATATTCCGCGTACACAATCTTCACTTCCATCCCCATTTTGAAATATCGCAACAGACTTCCAGATATAATTATAACACGATCATATATGTGTTCTCTGGTTGCATGTTTGTTCAGTGTCTTGTCCCCACATAAAGCATATTAACTCTACCTGTCCTAAAGCAAGTTGCAGTTCTAAGAGGACGTTAAAACTAGTTATCATCATCAACACACACACACACATATGAAAGAACCCATGTATATTTTATGATTGTTGTTTTGGTCTGAATACAATTTGGAATCTTACTACACTCTTGTTAATTGATTTTACATTTTGTTGTCAGAAGTATTTTGTTCGTCGGTTCGTGTCTGGTGCGTGTGGTGTGAATGCCGTCCTGTCAAATGTCTTTTAAAAACACATTCACGGTAACATCTTCGACGCAGACACAGACAGTTAGGAAGGGCTCTTAATATGGACCACTTTTTGTTTCATGCTGATAACTAGCGTGTTTTCTTGCGAAGAAGTTTTATTTTGTGTTTGGTAGTCCTTTATTTCTCTTAGGTTAACCGTTAGGCCTAATTAGAGTGAAATAGCTTTGATAAACATTCAACAAAAATTAAATACAGACAAAATCACAAATGGTCCATAATAGGAGCCTGGGCGCCTAATATGGACCAGTGAAGCGGCCTTCACAAATCACTGTAAAAAGCCCCCTATACTTCAAAATAACATGATACAACTTAGTGTACAAGTCAGTCTAATTCAAATATGCTTTAGATTGATCTAGATCTGTTTCGGGTTGATGAGAGCATTATTTGAAGCACACCAGGAAACTAAAGAAGCTTATCAAAAACAGAGTGAAAATAAATGAAATTGTCAACTTCCACGAAAAGAAGACTTTTTTTTTTTAAATCTTGAGGACTAGTTATAGGTTATTTCCAGCAAGCTTCTTAATGAATTATTGAAAATAGCTTTTAGCTTTTTTTTCTCGATTTGTTGAAGGTGGTCCATATTTGGGGACTCGCACATACTTTGAGATCTTGCTATTATTTTTTGTTTGCACGGTAAAAACTCTGGGTCAACCCTGCTAAAATGTAACAAATGCGGTCTTAGCTGTCATATATAGCAATTTTTGTGTGATAAAAGCTTTGGGCTGTGGACAGAAACGAGTTCGTTTTCGGGGGCAAATTTAGAGTGAACGCTGCCAAACTGAGTGAAAAAAGGAGAAAAAGCCTAACGGTTTTGAGATGTGTGTTTCTGCAATACAGCGAAATTTTTTTTTTGAGCGCTCTAGCGCCGTTAGTTTTTCAGAACAGGAGGTGGTCCATATTAGGAGCCGGTCCATATTAGGAGCCCTTCCCTTATATCTACGTGAAGCTACCACCGCTCGGCTTTACACACACACACACTTTTTTTTAATTAGTTGCTTTTGGCACACGTCCTCATCATCTGCACTTGAAACAACTACAAAACACAACAACAGCATGGTTGTGCCTGTCGGGTTACACTGAGGGGCGGATCAGTTGCTTTGTAAGGCGGGGGGGGGGGGGGGGACTTTGAATCGAAAGTGAATGTGATGGGCGCGAAGCGCCCGAATTTGCTAGGGGGGTCCGGGGGCATGCCCCCCCCCGGAATTTTATTTTGCCCAAAGAAGCAAAATGGTGCCATCTGGTGCCATTTGAACTTAGAAATGGTCATAGAATCAGCATAGAAAAATCTTTTTTTTTTCTTCTTTTTTTTGGGGGGGGGGCACGTGCCCCCTGTGCCCCCCCCCCCCTCGTCCGCCCCTGGGTTATCACCATAAGGCGCCTGTACAGTTTGTCAGTCTCTCTTTTTAGATCAGTGGCCTGTGCCGGTGTAACACGAAATTTTTACTCCACGAAAAATTTACTCCGGAGTAAATATTTCGTACGAAATTCTTACTCCGAGTACACTTTTCGTACGAGAAAAGAACTCCCCAAGGCACGAAATTTTTACTCCCTCCACGAAATTTTTACTCCCTATTTATTTTACTTCCAGTAAAAATCTCGTACGCAAAAATGGGATGCGGGCGAAGGGATAATGCCAATAAGTGATCTCGCGCACACGACTGTCCCGCTACCCTCCTTCCACCCCTCCCACCACCAAGACTAACAGGGGACAAGGGAGTAAAAATTTCGTTCACCTGGCATGGAAAGTTAAATTGCTTGTGTTTGGGTGAAGTAATTTATTCGTTATTTATTCGTCAGGGGAGTAACATTTTTGTACAAAATATTTACTCGGAACTCACCTGTCTTGGGGAGTAATTTTCTCGTGAAATGGGGGAGTGCTTTTTTCGTAAAGGGAGTAACTTTTTCGTACAAAATGTTTACTCCGGAGTAAAAATCTCGTGGGAGTAATTTTCTCGTGTTACACCGGCGATAGTTTGGTAAAGTCGCGCAGACCGCGCATGCGCCATGTGCAGTAAAATGTTATCGAAAATGGCGGATAAATCTAACTCGTGCTAAGAAACGTTTCAAAACCAAGCTTTATGGACGTTTTTATGACTACGTACTCCAGCAGACATCAACTTGTGGTCGACGTGTGTGGGTTTTGCTCAAAATACGTAAGTATTCGTAAACCGTTTGGCTTCTCGAATTAAGTTTCAACTTTGTCTCTGTCTTGAACCACAGGCGGAAGGTATCGTTCACTGGACCACTACTTTCTATGACTCTATGAGTATGAAAGTAGTCTAGTGGTCCAGTGGACGATACCTTCCGCCTGTGCTCGAACCAAAATACTAAGCTTACCAGTTACCACACTGTCATACTCATAGTCATAGTGATAGCACTGATACATTTGTACAGGTAAACATGGCTGTTTGCTGAAAATCAGTCTTTGTGAAAAATTGTAATGATGTCTCTGAAGTTTGATTCAGTCCCTAATTCATTCAGTGATTCATTTTGATGGGACGTCAACCCATGGTGAGGCTAATACTAATATTTGATCGTATTCTGCCGGTGCCATTGCCAACTGCCATGGTTGTTCTTGTGTGCACTAATTAGTAATTTACTAGCAATAGGAGTTCGAGTTCTACTATAGTAGTATTTTACTAAATCATTACTACTAGTACTCCCGGCCGGGTCATACCTAAGACTGTAAAATTGGCAATCTAGTGGCGTCTGGCATTATGGGGTTAGGACTGGTTGGTCCGGTGTCAGAATAATGTGACTAGGTGAGACATGAAGCCTGTGTTGCGACTTCTGTCTTGTGTGTGGCGCACGTTAAGTGTCAAAGCAGCACCGCCCTGATATGGCCCTTCGTGGTCGGCTGGGCGTTAAGCAAACAAACAAACAAACAAACAAACTACTAGTACTAAATACTACTGCTACTACTAGCTTTAAACAAGCTATGGTTTGAATGACCAGCTAAATGCTAATAGTAAATAAGTACATTATTTTTGCATCAGCGAGGTATACATAAATTTAACGAAGTGGATTCACAGCGCGCGGCGCGTTGTGCAGCGTTGCGATTTACAACGCGCGGCGCTACGAGGAACGCTGCGATTCACGACGCGCGATGTATTCTGCCGATACATTTCCTTCACAATCGCAAAGTTTACAACAGCTACATCTATCTGATCTATTTGAGAAATAAAACTGTCAATAAAGCGAAAAACAGAGCTGAGCCATTCTCTCTCTCTCACTCTTTCAACTGAATTCACCAGTATATCGCCGCGTCGATGTAAAAACGTGCCTGCCTCTGCTGAACAATCCTTCTCATTGCGGTCAATGCGCATGCGCCAATCTTGGACTTACAAAAATGCGACCCTTTGAGTTTGACCCATGGAACCATGGGTTAGGGTAAGGGTTAGGTTGTTCTTGACTTACTTGACTTATTCCTGTAGACTCCCTGTGGAGCATAGGGCCGCAGCCCGGATAAAGGAGGAGGGTTGGGCGTGGGGTTAGCAACTCCACCCCGCCAAAAAACCAACTTGCTACAGAAACCGTAGGTTGTTCACGACCTGATTAATCTCCCCATGTTAGCGCATGCGCATTGACCGCAATGAGAAGGACTGTTCAGGCAGAGTTTTCAGTTTGTGACACCGGCCTTGAATACTTGGCAGTCATACTCATATCACTACATGTCATTGCAATGGCTTCTACTATATATGGAAAGGAGCTGAGTTTTTAAACTGGGATGACGTTTTTAAACAATTATCCGAGTACAGTGCCGCGGAACTGTTAATCGGTGTCACACCAGTTAACACTTCAGCAGCCATTTTGGAATTCGCGCATGCGCAGATCATTTTTTCAGCGTGGGTTTTTTTTCCAGTTGATTTGAACGCGTATATAATTATATTCAGTCTGCATAAAGTGCAATTTTGTAGTCTTGCAGCCCTGAAGTTGCTTTTGCGTGTCCAAAGAAAGAGTGTAAAATGTTGCTGATAATCATGCATACATGTACAAAAATAAAGCGCATCAACAATCTGCGCTGGTGAGAGCAATAGCCGCGCTCTGGGAATCGCTGCGCTGCACAACGTGCCGCGCTCTGTGAATTGCCGCGCTGCACAGCGCGCTGCGCTCTGTGAATCGCTTGCCTAAATTTAAATATTTTATTAAAAAAATACCGCATGGTTTTGCTTGACCAAATCATTTATCAGCTAACAATATGCTTTTATTTCAGTTGGACCTGACTTGAGCATGGTTCCGTTGTCTCCGCAACAACAGCTTGGTTGCTCAAGAATTGCAGGCATGTCCAGTTTGCAGCATGTGCAGGCTGACCCCGCTGAGTGTGAAGATCTGATGGCTGATCTAGACACAACATAAGCTGCTTGACACTATTCCAAGCTGTTACTTAGTAAGTGCACATTTTTGTGGGTGAACCATCAGTAACCGTCTACACCCCCACCCACACATACAAACACGCACACAAACTTGGGTTTGTACTACAACTATTAGTATTAACTACTCTTCATAAATGAGTTATGTAATTCATCAGAGGTTTGAAGTCATTATGGTTTTGCAAATTAGTAAGAGACTATGTGGGTGCATGGATTCAGTAATGCGCAATTAATACATGCAATACTCCTGCTGGTGAGTTCACAACAAACAGGTACTACATTAGAACTGATCTATGTTATTTGTTAATGAGGATGATTAATCGTAATCTCACTGTCAAACTGTCATGATACTATTGCCATTGACAGTGCTAGATCACTTCATAAAGTTATTTTAGTAAGTAATCATATGATATTGATAATTTTGATATAGTGATTTACTGACGGTGACAATGACATGTTATCTTCATACTATTCAAGGTACAAGATGCTAAAAGTGCAGATATCAAGGGCTTGGGATTTCGGCTCCTGGAGATGCTACTTGTAACTCTTTTGTGAGTACCGGTACATGTATACTGGGTGTTTTCTCAGTTTTTGTCCGCTGTCAGTGTGAGATTTATATTGTGGTACAGTGGAACCCCCCTGTTAAGACCCCCCAATTTAAGACTCCCTCCTTTTAAAGACCTTGTTTTCTCAGACTTTCTGTTCATAACCTCTGTAAAATTACCCCCCTTTTAAGACTCCCTCCTTTTTAAGACTGAATTTTCTCAGATTATTGGAGGTCTTAAAAGGGGTGTTCCACTGTATAACCTGTTTTTCTAGTTTCATGGTTTAGCCACGACTCACTTTGAATGAGGGTCATCTGCCAGGCATTTAGCTGATTATCTGATAGTGATAAGTGATATTTATTTATTTATTTATTTATTTTTTCATTTTTCATTACTTTATTGTCCCATTGCTGGGAAATTCGGGTCGCTTCCACCCAGTGGAAAGCTAGCGGCAACGGAGTCGCGCTACCCAGGTGTCTGCGTGTTTAGGTGTATTCAGCCACCTGCACTTATGGCAGAATGACCAAGATCTTTAACGTGCCATTGTGGTGACACGGGGGTGGGAGATGGATACCGTCTCTGGGTCTGCACATAAAGTTGACCCGTGTCCGTCCCGGCCCGGATTCGAACCAGCGACCTCTCGATCACAAGTCCAGTGCTCTACCACCTGAGCTAATTTGCTATTTATAAATTACAGTTGCAGTAAACTAACACTGTCGCACAAAGTATGTGACTTTAAAAAAAGATTTGTTTGAAATCATGTGAGCTCTGTCCACTAGATGATGGAGAAGGGAATTTTTCCAGTTGAGTCTGCAACATGGATTTTTTCTCTCTCAGGATAACAAATACAGTATGGAAGGAAAAATTTAGGGTTGGTGTGGCGATAACAATAAAGATATGTCATAGTGACTTGACTAATTGATTTGAATTCTGCTGCAGGTCAGTCGCCCCCCACCTCCTGCTCCTGACCTGGTTGCCTACTACAACTTCGAGGAAATACGACAGGACACCCTTCAGCTTGCTGCACCATGGTGTCTCTTGGAGAACAGCAAGGAACAGATACAGGTGGGGTCGGTTGGGATACCGTAAACAGACTATTTTTGTTGTTGTTGGCCTCAGCATAGAGTCTGAGGATGTGAGATGTGCATGATGTGTTTGAATCTGACAGTGATTGTATGAATTTGTTTATACATGTATGGTTGTCACGCGCTTTTAACTTCTGATAAGGCGCTTTATAAATGCCCGTTATTATTATTATTATTATAAATAGATACACACTTGTAAACTTATGTTAGTTTTCACACGTGAGCATGAAGGAATGTGCCTTTATGAGGAATGTATAGTGGCTTGCAATATTGAATTTGAGGGATGTTTGCAGTTATATAATATATTAGCACAGCTCAGTTTTCTTGAGGGTTCTGTGAGAACAGTGAAATTCTCCTTTGAGGACTGAAAAATATCTTGGATAATTGGTCTTAATTGGGGGGGGGGGGGGGGAGGGGGATAGTTACTGTGTGTACGGATATATATCCATACCTGGTCAGATAGAGCCATATGAGTGGGTACGGATACCCCCCGCGGGTTAGGGGGAGTCCCATATTGGTTGGGACTAGAAAGAATTTACCCGATGCTAACCAGCATGTCGTAAGAGGCGACTAACGGTTCTGTTTCTTCTCTTCTTTTGTCTTATTTCTGCCTTACCAGTCCTTTCACCTATATTTCCTTCCAATAAAACTCTCCCTACTATTCCCTGCAGTTTTCCAATACTTTTCTTGTTGTCTTATTTCTATCTGACTGGATCCTTCACCTTTAGTATGAGGCGACTAACGGATTCTGTTTCTCCTTTAACCCTTGTTGAGTGGTTCTTGTATAGAATATAGTCAATGTTTGTAAAGATTTTAGTCAAGCAGTATGTAAGAAATGTTTAGTCCTTTGTACTGGAAACTTGCATTCTCCCAGTAAGGTCATATAGTGTACTACGTTGCAAGCCCCTGGAGCAATTTTTTGATTAGTGCTTTTGTGAACAAGAAACACTTAACAAGTGGCTCTATCCCATCTCCCCCCTTTCCCCTATCCCATCTCCCCCCTTTCCCGCGTCGCGATATAACCTTCGTGGTTGAAAACGACGTTAAACACCAAATAAAGAAAGAAAGAAAGGGGGGGGGGGGGATTTAAAACATAAGTACATTCACATGTGTTTTTCATTTTCACTGTGTTAAGGTGGGGAGGTCCTTCTCTACTTCTTTCTTTGTTTTCCCATTGACATATTTTTGTTCTTGTCTATATTTTTTACATAGGTTCACCATTAGCTGCTGTCCTCATCCCCAGCCGACTGTTTCCGCTGAAGCCGTGAAGGATACTTCTTCATGTAGGCGTGGACATCTTTTTCGTCGCCATGCAAGGCTTCCAGTACCATATAATTTTGTGAATACTCTGGGGACCTGTCATCGAATTTGGAAGGACGCTTTATTTTATAACACTTTGTACCCCATCTATGTTGACCAAGATTTTTTAAGCCGAGACCAGCTGTGCTGCAGCAGGTCACTCAGAATTGTAGAAACTGTGTATCAACAGGCTAGAATGCTGGCGTTAGATCAACGTTACAGGAAGCGACTGAAGCTAACCGTCTAAGCAGGATGCGGATATGTGCCGAATGAGAACAAATGAAATGTACATAGTTACTGTGTGTACGGATATATATCCATACCTGGTCAGATAGAGCCATATGAGTGGGTACGGATACCCCCCGCGGGTTAGGGGGAGTCCCATATTGGTTGGGACGAGAAAGAATTTACCCGATGCTACCCAGCATGTCGTAAGAGGCGACTAACGGTTCTGTTTCTCCTTTTACCCTTGTTAAGTGTTTCTTGTATAGAATATAGTCAATGTTTGTAAAGATTTTAGTCAAGCAGTATGTAAGGAATGTTAGGTCCTTTGTACTGGAAACTTGCATTCTCCCAGTAAGGTCATATATTTTACTACGTTGCAAGCCCCTGGAGCAATTTTTTGATTAGTGTTTTTGTGAACAAGAAACAATTAAACAAGTGGCTTTATCCCATCTCCCCCCTTTCCCCTATCCCATCTCCCCCCTTCCCCCGTCGCGATATAACCTTGAATGGTTGAAAACGATGTTAAACACCAAATAAAGAAAGAAAGAAATTGGGTACGGATATATCCGTACCTGGGAGACAAGGAGTTAAAGGTACTGAACTTGTCAAATCCAGGTGCACGGATCCCCTGGGGCTTTTAGTCATACCTCAGGCAGCTATCCGTTAGAACTACCGAGTTTTATTGACTTGCACCCAAAGAGTCAAGAACTGCGATTTTTTTACGAATTAATTTCGGACTCTGTCCCGGCTGGCCTTGACCTATTTTTGGATCTAAATTTAGATCAGGTCATCACATCATGCACAAAAAGACACGTCACTAGTAGCAAACTATGTCAGACATCATCATGAGTTTGTGTAAGACAAAATGGAGGCCGGAATCACTCAGTTGAATCGAACTCTGACCAAACACCAGGTAATAACTAGGTTAATTTATGCACTCGCGTGAACAAGCCAACTGTCGAGCTTCACAGATGTCGTCGTTGGGTAGTTTTGGTTTTGTTTTACTACCATAGGAGGATTTTTGAACTGTAAATGCACTCAGCTACAACAAAAACGCAAAACGAAGGCTGTGAGCTGCACTGTGCCTTGAAGACCACATCTGAACTGAGGATTTAGTCTCTCCATAATCAAACGCTGAAGAAGATTTCAGAATGAACTTTGTTAGATAAATTATCAATCAATCAATCAATATGAGGCTTATAGTTATATCACGCGTATTCCGTGGGTACAGTTCTAAGCGCAGGGATTTTTTAAATTTTTTTTTTTTTATGCAATTTATATCGTGCACATATTCAAGGCGCAGGGATTTATTTATGTCGTGTGAGATGGAATTTTTTTTACACAATACATCACGCATTCACATCGGCCAGCAGATCGCAGCCATTTTGGCGCATATCCTACTTTTCACGGCCTATTATTCCAAGTCACACGGATATTTGTTGGACATTTTTAGCTATGCCTATACAATTTTGCCAGGAAAGACCGTTTTGTCTATCGTGGGATCTTTAACGTGCACCCCCAATGTAGTGTACACGAAGGGACCTCGGTTTTTCGTCTCATCCGAAAGACTAGCACTTGAACCCACCACCTAGGTTAGGAAAGGGGGGAGAAAATAGCGGCCTGACCCAGGGTCGAACACGCAACCTCTCGATTCCGAGCGCAAGTACGTTACCACTCGGCCACCCATGCCGGTTGTTATGATCGCCACATTTTAGGTCCCCCCCTTTTCAAACTTCCCCGCTTTTAAGACCTTACGTTTTTGGATTTTCTGTTCACAACCTGTTGTGCATTTACCTACATATTAAGCAGATTTCCTCCTTTTTAAGACCAGCTTTTTTTTATTCTTGGAGGCCTGTTTGGAGGGACACTGCATTTGTTTGTTCGAAATTCAGAATTCAAATAATTCTTCATCAACGAGACCCCCCGCGGGTTAGGGGGAGTCCCATATTGGTTGGGACAAGAAAGAATTTACCCGATGCTACCCAGCATGTCGTAAGAGGCGACTAACGGTTCTGTTTCTCCTTTTACCCTTGTTAAGTGTTTCTTGTATAGAATATAGTCAATGTTTGTAAAGATTTTAGTCAAGCAGTATGTAAGAAATGTTAAGTCCTTTGTACTGGAAACTTGGATTCTCCCAGTAAGGTAATATATTGTACTACATTGCAAGCCCCTGGAGCAGTTTTTGAGTCACTTGAGAAAAAGTGACTCTATGTAATCGGTCAGTGTTAGTCTGTCCGGCCGGCCGGCCGGCCGGCCGTCCGTAGACACCACCTTAACGTTGGACTTTTCTCGGAAACTATCAAAGCGATCGGGCTCATATTTTGTTTAGTCGTGACCTCCAATGACCTCTACACTTTAACGATGGTTTCGTTGACCTTTGACCTTTTTCAAGGTCACAGGTCAGCGTCAAAGGAAAAATTAGACATTTTATATCTTTGACAAAGTTCATCGGATGTGATTGAAACTTTGTAGGATTATTCTTTACATCAAAGTATTTACATCTGTAGCCTTTTACGAACGTTATCAGAAAAACAAGGGAGATAACTAGCCTTTTCTGTTCGGCAACACACAACTTAACGTTGGGCTTTTCTCGGAAACTATAAAAGTGACCGGGCTCAAATTTTATGTGAACGTGACTCCCAGTGACCTCTACACTTTGACGTCTGCTTTGGTGACCTTTGACCTTTTTCAAGGTCACAGGTATGTCTTGAAGGAAAAAAAATTGAAATATCATATCTCTGAAACTATTCATCGGATTTGATTCAAACTTTATAGGATTATTCTTTACATCAAATTATTTACATCTGTAGCTTTTTACAAACGTTATCGGAAACACAGGGGAGATAACTAGCCTTTCCTGTTTGTCAACACACAACTTAACGTTGGGCTTTTCTCGTAAACTATAAAAGTGACACAGCTCTAAGAGTAACAAATGTTAGTGTGTCTACTGTTAATATGATTGCTTCAAAAAAAATTAATGATGCTAGTTTACGTGAATTAAGTTATTGATGGGGTTTGTTTATGTGAGATTAATGAGAGTATTTTTAATGCCAAGGTAAATATTTTGTTGCTCGATCCATGCAATCTCATTCTTCAGGTATGCATTGTGTTGTGAATAGCAATTTCTTCCTGTCCATCTGATGCCTCATATAATATTCAGAACTGCGAAAGTGACTCGATCGAGCGTTTGCTCTTCTTGTTTGATTAGTGCTTTTGTGAACAAGAAACAATTGACATCTCCCCCTTTTCCCGTCGCGATATAACCTTGAATGGTTGAAAACGACGTTAAACAACAAAGAAAGAAAGAAAAGAATTCATCAACGAGTGATTACTGCCTCACCATAGCAGTTAGGCCAGTCTTACTAACTCTTACTTTTATTAATGTGCCGTGATGCAAAGACGTTGAGCAGTTTTCAGATGTTTATGAATCTAGGGCTTTCAAAATTTACTGACATGTTGGTCTCCATGACATCTAAACATGAAGTTCAGTTGCCCCTTTTCAACTTTGAAGGTCACATTGTGGGCGAATTTTTAGCAAAAAGTTGAAACATTGGTATGACTGTTCTTACTCACAAGAGAAGTGATTTAGTTATTTACTGATTTTCATTTTGTGTGGCCTTCTTTCACCCATTTAATCATTCATAAATGTTCATACCCAAGGGAAGTAATTCACATCTATGGCCAATGTTTTCACAGGGCATCTGCCCCCTCCCCCCCCCCCCCCTCCCCTCCCAACACACACTCACATGGGCTAAAACTTACATGGCTTTTATGGGTATGACGCTCTTACTCACAAGGGAAGTTATTTACTGATGGTGTGTTTTCATTTCGTGTGGCCTTCACCGATTTAATAATTTATTTTTAGCTTATCCAATTATAGTGTGGATGAACACTGTCTCCACTCAAAATAGTCCTTTGCTATTGTACATTGTGAATCAGCATTTTTGTTTTTGTCCTGTTTGAATAAAGTGCAATAATTTTACAACCAAAGTGTTAATGTTAAAGATGTTTACATAATGTGTGAAGGATGATGCATTTGAAAACTAATATTGTTAAATGTAAATTGACCTGTGACAAGTCAGCAAAGTGCAATATCCAAGCATGAAACCCGCACACAATTCCCAAAGAACATGCTTTCTTTTCCACAAAATTCCATCCAGGTGAAAACAATTATGTGAACGTCATAACATGGTGTTTTTTTACATTAATAATCAAGCCTAACACCAACTAACATGGTGTTAATAGGCATTTGAGCAAGCTTTAACACCAACATAACATGGAGTTAATAGGCATTTGAGCAATCTTTAACACCAACATAACATGGGGTTTTGCATGTTAAACCAGCAATAACATGATGTTAATCACATTACAAGCAAGCTGTAACACCACCAAAACAAGCAGTTTTGCAAGTTAAGTCTACGATAACATGATGTTACTTGGCGTTAAACCAAAGCTTTAATCCCATCAAAACTTGACATTTTTGCATGTTACAGACATGCTGTAACATGGTTTAACATGATGTTTTGACCGTCGCAAAACGCGCTGAAATTCCAGGCAATTTCGCAGCGATAACTTCAACAAAATCCAATCAAAATCTGGCATTGTCGTGAACACCAAAATGTGATAAACCCATTGAAACTTGAAGTTTTTTGGGGATTTTGAGTAGTTTTGTAAGATACAAAACGCCACTTTTCGCACAGTGTCTAGATTGTGAAAATGAATATCTACACCATACGAGACTGTAGCTTTAGCCGGAGTGAAACAGCAGCGGTCGAGTGTGCAAGAACACTCTCTGTCACACGACTAGCTCGTAATGGCGATTATGTCTCACAGCTTCAACAGAGGAGAGAACAAACACGTTTTGCGTACTCACGCTTGATAAACCTAAACACAGGAGCAGCCATTGTGGAAAGATCTACTTTTTGACGAAAGTGAACGAACAACTATGAATGACGTCTCGGTATATGTGAATGACGTCACAGTCATCGTCACAGTCTGTATCTTTTGAAGCATTCCATTCTTCATGACGTCTTTCTGTGTCTGCATCCGCGAAATGTTTGTTCTTTCCGGGGTCTTTGTCATCTATGTTCAGAACTCTGTCCTTCTAGTTTCAGACTAACAGGCCTCCTGAGCGAGCCACTTTCCAAGGGAAGCTAAACTCGCGTATGGAAACAGTACTGTAGTCTGGGATGCCGTTTTCAGTATTCTCAGCGTTGAAGAATTTGTAAAGAGAAGACACGACAACAGCAGGAGAAATAAAAGTCGTGTGTGCATTTTGGGGCTTTTGGAGGGACGATTTCGAGTTTGAATCCGTTCTTGCACATGCTCCAAAGCGTGTAACATACAATCTTGCACACGTTTGCTTTAGTAGTGGCAAAGAAGGAAAGCGTGTGACATTGCTTCATTAAGCACTCTCTTTTGAGGAGCACTTTGACAGGGACACATGAAGACAAAGAAGAAAACTGGAAATATTAGGTCACACTGCTGCACAAAATAACTGAGTGTGATGTCACTTGTAATAATACTATGATTCAATCCTTTCTTTTCTGCTGAACAGTGGGTGAAAAATTTGCCTGTCACAACACAATGCCACACAAATGAAACACACAGCGTACATGTACTCTGATGATCAGAAACTAATACAAGACAAACAGTCTTTAAGACGAAACCACATGGAAAGTGCTCCAGACAGGGCTCTTCAAGATATAAACTAGATAAAACATCTGGTTCTGCTGTGAGGCAGTGGCAGGAAGGCAATTAAACCGTGGGAAATTGACTCATTTTCTGCTGCCAGCCAGTGGAACAAAGAAGGCTGAAGCCCCAGCGGGGCCAGGAATCTGATAACAGATAAGCAGGGCAGGGGCTGCGTGGGCAGGTGCCAGCAGCAAACTTAATCATGTTATCTGTGAAAGGGGGAACCGCCGTGCACTGACCAGTGGCACTGTGTAAAAATGTGTTCCAGTACTACCATGAGCAAAAGTGCCAGTTACACATCTTTAGGTACTTGGATTGAATGCCCAGTTTACCCATGCATTGAACAGTAAAACCTAAGTTTGCCACCCCCCCCCCCCCCTGCCTTTTTTCTAAACATTTGTCTTTTCTTTTAAGACATTACTTTCTCAGATTTCTGTTTATAACATCCATTTTAACACATATTGCTTTTTACATTTAGTCAAGTTTTGATCTTTAATTGAGTTTGTAATATCTTAAAAGAAGGGCTCCACTGTATCTCTAATTTTTTTCTGCACAAGTGGTATTGAAGCAGCAGTAGTCAAGTGCTAAACCGCATAAAGGCCTGTTTGGTATACTATTCGATTCGGATGTTTCAAGCAGAACTGCTGTGTGACATGTGGTTGGAAAATGTGTCTCATGGATTGTCTTGATTTGTAAACAATTGAACAGGAAGGCAGACATGAATTTGAACTGCAAGGCATACACAATTCTAAAACCTAAACATCATAATTATGACTTCCTACATTTTTAGCATGATCATGGAATCTGCTCGCCAATGTGTCATATATATTATAAAGATCAGTATGGAGGCAGAAATAATCAATCTGAAAAATATCCTTCATTTACAAAGAGCAAATGGGTGTAGTTTAAACAGTAAACAAGAATTCATATTTTAGAATACAGTGGAACCGCCTTTTACGACCCCCCAAAATCTGAGAAAATAAGGTCTTAAAAAGCAAGAAGTCTTACAATGAAGGCACATTTGCAGAGGTTATGACCTAAACATCTGAAACACAAGGTCTTAAAATAGGGGAGATCTTGAATTGTGAAGGTTTTTAAAGAGGGGTTTCATGGTACAGCACCCCAATTGTTGGGACTGTTCATTTGTATTTCCCTTTATGAGACACTAAAAAGTTGTGTGTAGTGACATGTAACTGCACAAAATATCTCGACAAAATCTGGATGCTGAAGCTGAATTTTAATTATTTGTCATTATCTTCTGAAAATAGGAAATAAATATATGTATACACATTCACTAGAATAGCAAAAAACAATAGGCACCAGTAATATAATTTGCGACTGAGACCTGCAAACCTCACTTTTTGTCATTATTTAATATACCCTGCAACAAAGTCATCCACCTAACAAATCTTGCAGAATAAAAAGGTACTTACTGGAATTATTGAGTTTAGAGGAGGGTTGGACTTGGAGGGCGGTGTTGTTTTTTGGATCAGCCTTCTTCCCCAGCAAACCAATTTCAGTTTGAGAGGACTTTCCTTTCCTCTTCATCTGCCCACACATAGAGACTGCTAATTCCTCTCCCTATCCTGCCTCCGCACCTTTTCTCTTGCAGGGGCAGCTCTGTTGTTGTTTTGAACATGAAACTTCCATAGCCTGGAAATAAAGACAAATTCATGAAAAGGATACACTATTCTGAGTATTCATCAATCCACCTTACAGGTAATGAGTTATTGTACCAAACTTCAATCATCATCAACTTCAAGAAAAGCTCACTTGAGTTTGACATATACTCCCCTGCATGCGCACGCACACACACACACACGCGCGCACACACACACACAGTGATCATGCATACACAAGTCTGAGAACACACAAACACACAGGCACACACACACACACACACACACACACACACACACACACACACACACACACACACACAACAAATGCACAAGACAATGATTTCCTCGACACTGTTCAGTGGGATAAGTATGTCTTCTCTTTTGGGTTACTATTCTGAGAATAAACACGATTTTCAGAGCTCTCTCATGTTCGGTGAAATGCTGCTTCGACTTCCGTCTTGCACGCAAAGCGCACGTTTACTGTTCCAAGTGATCGATCAGTGACATGAATGGAAGTTTTAACAATGCATATACGTAAGGGAGTAAAAGTGCAACTTCAGAGACATTTGAAAGGATCACCAACAGGCAACAAACATGTCCAAGATAATCGCATATCGGACTAAGTACTACCAGTACCGAATGATCTCTATCAAGGCGAATGATTCGGAGTGCACCAGAGCTATTTTACTCGCATGATCGATTCAGGCTTTGCAGTCCTGCTCAGAGCAACTTGTAAACAGATACTGACTGTCTCCTTGAAAGCATTATTTTCTGTCAGATAACGTTTACTATGTAACACTCACCTTGTCAGACTAAAATAATCGCCGAGAGACGCCATTTTGATTGTTGTGACCAATTGGACAAGGGGAAATCACCCAACCATTACAAGAGTGCTCTTTCCTTGGATTCTTTTACGACAGTTAATTAGCTATCAAAACTGTTGAATTTGCAAAGTGAAGTTATTCCTCGTGGATGGTAGCATTATTTGTAACATAGAATCTTATGGTGAAGCTTTGAAAGCGATCTGAAGGCCTTTTCCAGGCGGATACTATCCCTTTAATGTATCATATAACTTATTGATATGACACATTCACATGATATTTATGAACACATTATGCACGCAAATCTGTAAAAAAAATAAAAACCAAATAAATCGAGATAATGGTTGTGGCTCTAAACAGACGATTTGTCGTTGGTGTAGTTGTCCCTGAAGGAGATCTTGTGCAATCCACACACACACACACACACACACACACACACACACACATACACACACACACACACACACACACACACACACACACACACACGTACAAGACGGCACAAACACGCACGCACACACATACACACTTTTAAACTGCATCAGCATAAATATCATGGCAAACCTTATCTACAATCATTAACCTACACTAGAGCTTGTGTATCAAGATAATATATTCGTCTGTTTAAAGTCACAACCACACATCTCAATTTTAGCCATTTTGAGTAATGCTCGATTGAAATGTTCAGCCGCACACCAACATTCCAGTTTTTCAAATAAATACACAAGATTCCGCACATTGGTAGATATTTATGCATTGTTATTACTGATACAGTTTTTTTTGTTGAAAATGTGTACAAGAAAGATGCACAATATACATTTAAAATTTATATTTGGTTCTGGTTCTGAGAAGACAGCATGAACAATGAGTTGCTGTTATGCCACAAGCAAACACCTCCCCGTTGTTGGGTTGTGGCTTTTCTGTGAGCACCCAGCTGAGATCAGGCAGTTATGCCACAAGCAAACACCTCCCCGGTGTAGTGTTGTGGCTTTTCTGTGAGCACCCAGCTGAGATCAGGCAGTTATGCCACAAGCAAACACCTCCCCGTTGTAGTGTTGTGGCTTTTCTGTGAGCACCCAGCTGAGATTAGGCAGTCAGCCACAAGCAAGTATCTCCCCGTTGTAGGGTTGTGGCTTTGAGAATTTTATCTCACTGTTAAACTGGTTTCTGCTCAATAGGCTACCAGTGTTTAGAAATATGATTGTGGTTTGAGCAGAATACTGATTAATTTGGGGGTGGTAACAACAACAATGTCATTACAATGAGTCGATGAAGGCTTGTGGGCTTTATATTTCATTTCCACGGACTGTCATTGACAGAGTCAGAACCTAACACGAGACAGCTGTAGGGTTATGGTTGCAAACTTTACTTTGATTATAAGCAACGTTTGGGACAATAACCAAGCACTGGCTTTGGGGTAACCCTTCGGTTTTTGGCTCACGTAAGTGTAGCCTATGCGATGATAAACTTTGTCTGTCTGTGCGTGCGTGCGTGCGTGCGTGCGTGCGTGTGTGTGTGTGTGTGTGATAGAAACTTTAACATAGAGTCTATGGATAAAGCTCGCATAAGAAGATTACGTCTCGGTCAAAAGTGTTTGACGTGTGTGATAGAAACTATTTGAAGACGTCACATTATGACGTAAGAGGGTTAGACGTCACGCAAAGGAATTACTGAAAGTCTCGGTCATTGTTATTGTGAGCGGGCCGAGACTACTTGGCAGATCCAGGGTCTCGCTTTCTTGCACAGTTTCACCTATGCTTACTGTTATGTGTGTGTGTGTGTGTGTGTGTGTGTGTGTGTGTGTGTGTGTGTGTGTGTGTGTGTGTGTGTGTGTGTGTGTGTGTGTGTGTGTGTGTGTGTGTGTGTTACTGTGTGTATGTGTGACGGAGTGATTGAGTTTGTGTTACTGTTTGTCGATTTCTTACGTGAGCCTTGAAGGCTTTGCCTCTTGTTGTGTAGGGTTTAAAAATATCAAACCGTTTCAGTACTCAACTTGTGAAACCTATTATTCCAAGTATTTGCACTCCCAAGACAACATTAATACCTGAAATTCACAATGTATTGTGAGACATTATACCAACATCTGGTAAGGGTTCTGGTTGTAAACTGTGTACCAGTGTTTACGCATTGATAGCATTCTGTTAGTACATTTATTGCCAGTATGTACAGTAATAATCTAAAGTTCTTTTTATGGATTTTTCATCAGCCTTTAATACGATTCAGCCCCATATAATTATCCAGAGGTTAGTCCAGTTAGATGTGAACAATAATTTGATTTTCTGGGTCAGGGAGTTTCTATGCGATCGGCCACAACGTGTCAGCCTCAGCAACCGTTTGTTTGGTCATTCTGTGCTTTCAGACGAAGTTGTTTTAAACACCGGGGCCCCACAAGGTTGTGTTCTCTCTCCTGTCCTTTTTTCCATTTACACAAACAACATGCTTTTAAATGATCCAGTTCTAGCCCTCATTAAATATGCAGACGACATGGCCCTCGTTGGGCGTCTGAAGGACGACGAAACTTTGTCAAAATATTTTACCCAAGTTGATCTTCTGAATGAATGGTTCAAGTCCAGCTTCTTGCAGTTGAATGTAGGCAAAACAAAAGAAATGATTTTTGGAGGAAAAAGTGATAATTGTGGTCCCCAAAAAGTGAGAATAAGCGACAAGGAAGTTGAACTTGTGGAAACCTTCAAATATCTTGGGGTTTCAATTGACAATAAGCTGACTTTTAGTGATCATGTTCATGCTGTTTATAAGAAAGCTCAGCAGCGACTTTTTCTTCTCAGGAAGCTTACATATTTTAATGTCAATCAAAGTGTTATGGAACTTGTGTATCGCAGTTTGATTGAAAGCATACTGACTTTTAACATTGTGACATGGTATGGTACCACAAATGTTAAAAACAAAGCTAAACTCCACCGCATTGTTGCGACGGCTAGCAAGCTTGTTGGGCAACCCCAACGACAGCTGACCAGTCTCTACGAAGCTGCCATTAAGCGGAAAGCTCTCAAAATTGTCCGTGATCCGATCCATCCATCCCTGTTTCGAAATTCTCCCTTCAGGTAAACGTTATAAGGTCCCTTTGGCACGCAAAAACCAGTTTAAAAAGTCATTCCTGCCTTCTGCAGTCACCATTTTAAATTCTTCTCGCATCACGTAGAGGCTGGTCGGCTGGGAAAAAACAAACAATGTGTACATGTGAAGGTGTGTGGGAAATATTTGTAATGTGATTACTCGGCTGTGAAACCCAACTCCTGTGATATGAGAGGGTAAATTTACATAGTGCAATATCATATTTGACTGTATCCCTTTTATGTTTTATGTTTTATGTGTGTCGTCCTATACAATTGTTGTTATAATCGTTTACAGGCAGACAGGGTGTGCCGAAGAAAAATTTCCATTTTTATGTAATATTTTAATGGACAATAAAGTGCTGTTATTGTTATTGTTATTGTTATTGTGGTCAGTAAATTCAAACAGGTGAAAAAAATGACCGCTTACCTGGATATACACTGATTATCCGATGTGAATAGTTATTTTCTTCACAGGCACAACACAAGTCACTCAAAGTTATTTTGCAAGAAGAAAACATGTCACATCTAGGCACAAGACAATTTGATTCCAAAAGTTTAACTGACGTTAATTTGAAATCAAGTAGTTCACAGATAGAAATTCAAGTTCATTTGACAAACTGTGTTTGGCATTGAGGGTGAGATGTCCACAATACTCTGGTGTCGACGGCTTGAAAATATGTTCACCCTTTTTTTGCTGTAGTCTGCAAGTACCAAGGGCAAGAGGTCATTGGCTGCTGTGTTCCAAACACCACCTTCCTCCATGGCATAAATCTGTGCGAGGGCTTCGTCAGTCATAGTGCAGGTGAAGAAGCTGATGTAATGTTGAATGTTTCGTCTGAGGTGCTGACACAGAGCTGCCCTCAAGGAAACTGTATCATGGGGTTGCAGATGCAGAGACGCTGCTTTGAAGAAACAGTTCCCGTCTGCGTAAACTGGGCACCTTTCCCTTACCCAGGCAGCAGAGAAATATGCCCAGCATATGACAAACATATGGCATGGCATGTGGAAATCATATATACTGACGTCCAAAAGAAACTCGAAAAACAGTGTCTAGTGTCATTTATTGTCTAATAACAAAATCGTACACAAATTTAAATTTCATTATTAATGTCCAATTGTTGGTAGAGTAGAACACTGACTTATGGTCCATAACACCGTACGGTTGCGGAGACGATGCGTTATTAGCGCTTAACAGAACAGTCAATAGCGTGTGTGGCCCCCATTAGCATCGATGACGGCCTGGCATCGGCGGTGCATTGAGCGGACCAACGTGTTGCTGGCTTGCCTGGGAATGTTGGTCCAGGCCTGCCGGACGGCCCGATCAAGATCAGCGACAGTTGTGGGCCTTGGGACCACCCTGTTGAGCTGTGTCTGGAGCAAGTCCCAAAATGGCTCAATAGGGTTCATGTCAGGAGATAACGCTGGCCAAGGCATCACCTGGATGCCTGAGCGGTGCAGGAGATCCTGAGTGGCCCTGGCGGTGTGGGGGCGCGCGTTGTCGTGCTGGAAAACCCAGTTTCCATGGGCTTGAAAAAAGGGCAGCACATGAGGGTGCAGCACCTGGTCCATATAGCGCTGCGCTGTTACGCCCTTGCCGGGTCCAGGACCCAGGCCTTAGAAGATGACGGGACCTAGCACCTGGTTGTGGCCGATGGCGCCCCACAACAGGCGTTGTTCTCCACGACACAGTTGTCAGCATAGCGGTAACCACTTCTTCTCCATACCCGAACACGCCCGTCGGCATGGTCAATGCAAAAACGGCTTTCATCGCTGAAAAGCACGTTGTGCCAGCAAACATTGTTACAATTGAGGTGGCCTTGCGCCCAAAGCAGGCGTGCCTATCTATGGCGCACGGTGATGACGGGTCCCCTGGCTGGACGGCAGTTCCTCAGCCCCCTGAAGCGCAGTCGCCGGCTGGCCGTTTGCCTAGAAATGGGTGCCTGGTGTGTCCCTATAACAGTTCTGGCTGTTTCTGCAGCTGTTCTGAAGGGATGTGCAACATGGCTGAGGAAAATGTGCCGATCTTGCCTTGGCGTCGTCACTCGGGGTCTGCCGCTTCGCTCGACATCAGTAGTAGAGCCAGTTATCACAAACCACTGCAGGAGACGATAAATGGTGGATATGTGACATTGGAAAGTCGCAGACACGGCTTCCGGCGTGTCCCCAGCCTCCAGACGTCCAATGGCTCTCTCGCGTTCAGCAGAAGTGAGTCTTGGCATGGTGATAGCGTCGAATGAGGGACTGATGAAACCTGTAACTTTGTGCCATTTTTATCCTCTAGTGACAGTGAACACCACTCACTGATCAGCTTTTGTGATTTTCTTGCACGTGCAGCTGAACTGCACAAGAAAAATGTCTCCGCTAACTCGGGCTTTACGTGGATTGCAAGTGCGCTGATGCGGTAAAATTCACAATACACCTTCCTCAAACATCGGTCTTGATATTCTGGCTGCCAAAAATAACGCAACTTTTGTTAATCCAGAAAAAAAATATTTGTAAAATGAATAATATTTTTCGCGTTTCTTTTGGACGTCAGTATAGTAAAACCATATGTCAGTCATAGATAAATTGCAAATGGTTTTGTAATGGCTACCATATGGTTTTTAGGTGAAAATGACATGTCAAAAACACTAGTTTGCCACATCACAAGTGACATTGTCATATGAAAACCTCATTTACACCACATTACAAGTGACACCGACATATGTAAATCATTTGTTTGCCATATCACAAATGACATACGTCATAATGTTTACTGTATGAATGACATGTCTTCGTCATATGTTTAACCGATACTTCGAACCTCACAGACACACACTCAATCACACATTTTTTTACAACAAAAGACAAAACAACAGTCTGAAGATCATACTTTATATTCAATATCATAATAATAAGCCAACTTGTATCTTTTCTCCGTAAGGAATCAATGAAACAAAGTCACAGCAGGAATAATACTCCCAAGTCAGCCAAACACACATGCACATTAAAGTGTAACTAAACAGACATTTTGAAGTGTCAGCTTTACTGAATTGCTTTATGTTTTGTCCAAGTATAGACCTGTAGAAGCGATACTGGACGATTTTTCCAACGTTTACTGTGTTTTCTGATTTACTACGATTTTTTAAAAGTGTTGAACCCATTTCAGATTTACCTGATTATCTGTTCTTGATTTGATACTTCCAAAGAACAAGTGGTACTTTGAGTTCCGGTTTTATGTTTTAACCAATCAGAATTTGGTTCCTAAATAAAATCGTCTGCTGCCTGTCCCAGCAGAGTCGGCAACAAGCACTGCTTGCCACATGTGTGATGTTACCAACAGAAATAGCCATAAATTGGGCAAGGTAGCAATGTAAATGAATTGGATCTAACTAATGTGCTTGTACTGCATCTCTGGCCTTTGAATTCACTCCAAATGTACTGGCTCAGCGTGAGAGGCAACATCCTGTCGAAGTCGTAAGCACGAGGCTGACTGGGAGATTATTATTCGAAGAGCATGCTGAAACGGATTGTAAGTACAATATTTTACATGTTCTCGACATTTCTGTTGATCTTTCCTTAACTTTAATTGTTTCCTTGATTTAAAACCCTGGGGCTTGTATTTTCAGTTGTGATACTAAGCACGTATCTTTACCACATTATCCGATCACTTAATTCACACTTGAATTTTGGAATGATGAAGTGGAATTATTTCTGGATCTAATTTATTCCTTGTTCCCCCCCTCTCGATTCCTTTTTTCGCCACATATGTATTGTCGTGTGAGGGGGTAGATGCGTGTACTGGCTGATTTTTTTTTGATTTTTTTACTTCGGTCAGATACAGATGATTGGAAAAAAAACTTGTCAAGGATTTCAGAATTTAATAGATCTGTTCGAAGTTTTTACGGGATGGGTCCTGTTACAATACAGACTGAATGTGCGCAAGATGAACTTTTGATTAAACATACACACACAAATGACTCTCTTGATTTTGTTATACGGCGAATGTCCAGTTTCCACCACCACGTCTGTGGTATGTTTGAATAGACTGACGTGCATTCTCTCGCAAATGTGCGCGCGTGTGTGTTTGTCTGTGCCTCAGACTTATTAATCAAAGATGATGTTGCACATTGCAGATCTATGCGACAGGAGCAAGTGGACAAGACAGCTACATTTGTCCATAGATATCCCTTGACAGGATCGCCAACTCTGCGCGCGCGCCAACGCTGGCCCTGTTTCGAACTCCCGTCTGCGGCTGCGAGAGGTTTTGACAGTAACTTTACTTCCGGTGCAGTCTTTCAACACATGGAGAAGAAGGAGAATTTCGAAGGGGAGGTGGAGTTTGTGGCTGAGGTATGTGAAAAGCAAACAAAGCAATACAAAAAGATCATTGCTGATGATTGAAATGAGTCATGTGAATCAACAATAAAGATTGATTGTGGACGGCACGTCATTATTTTTGTTTTTAACACTTGAAACGCGAGAGCATCTGACACACTGGTAAATCCGAAGCTGTGCACGCAAGCTGATCAGCAGATCGTTTTTCTGCAGAATTCTCGCTCACATCGGCCACTATTTTAGCTCAGCGAACCGACAAATTTGCAACAGAACAATTTCTGAATGTTAGAAATTCGGCTGTAGATTTATAGATACCCTTTCTATTCCGTGGTTGTTGTTTTTTTCAGGGGGAAAGTACCGACATCTCAATCGCTGAAAAGATGACAGCATCACCACAAAAGAAACTCCAAGAATTGCCAAAAGTAAGTAAAAATATTGACAGATCTATGTAAAAGACTATGAAAATTTAGAACTGGAACAACAGATATTCAAGAAATAACCGATAAGTGATATATTATAACTGAACCATTGATTGATTTGAATGTACATCATGCATGGAAGTTAAAAATGGTGCAGGAACTGAAGTCAGATCAACACATCAAAAAGATCAGTGCAATATATTTGTTTTCTCTCCCCTCTAGCATAATTCTGTTTTGATATATATATGCTTGATGTCTTCTGTTGTTTTTAAATTCATTGTCACTTCTAAATTGCATGCTTTATTGCAGAACGCTTGTGCATCTCGAAGAATGACAACTGCCTTTCACCGGAGCTCAGAGGGCTTGTCGACCAATTCAGTAATTGAAAAGTAAGTTTTTGAGTAAGGCGATAACAAAAAATCAGCCTGCAAAGTCCCAGTACCAGAAAGATCACTTTCATTCATAGTTTTCGAGCAAAAATACTGCTTCGTTGCACAGAGAGGCTACTGTTTACAAATATTTTAGGTACATGCCTGCCACTACAATATTTCATGTGTTTTTTAGGATCATTAATAGCACATGTCATAGTTGAAAGACCCTGGGACAGTAGGGGCGACCACCCCCAACCATGCGCGTTCACGGGTGGCGGATAGTGTGATGGCCTTCAGATATGGAGGTTAGCTGCGAAATAAGCCAGGCTTGCCAGGACGAATAAGCAGTCGCGGACCAACTGGCGGTGCTTCCAACAGGAGGGGGCGGGGTAACAGGTGGCACTGTTACACTCAAGAAATACCCCAGGTGTCCAATGACGGGAGCATCATGCGAACAAGAGCCGCATTTTAAGTTCTAGCCCTGGGGAAGGTCACCTCAGATAAACAAACCAGCCAGCTATGGCCAAATAGCCGGGTAGACTGGACTCGACAGCCC
Source organism: Littorina saxatilis (assembly GCF_037325665.1). Lineage (NCBI taxonomy): Eukaryota > Metazoa > Mollusca > Gastropoda > Littorinimorpha > Littorinidae > Littorina > Littorina saxatilis. The sequence goes on from NW_027128475.1 coordinate 96,226, forward strand.
TGTAAAGCCACCAGTCTAGGAGAAGGATCACTCCGATATAAAAACACGCTGAAGCCGGATGAGCTGGGCCATGTATGGCGCATAACGACAGCTCAACGCATCAACGCTCATATGACAGACGACAAATAGTTGAAAGACATGATAAGGATTCATGAAAGTGGTTTGTCAACACGTTCTATAACGACAAATGAAATACAAAATTTAATATGTTCACATCCATTCATGTAAAGTGTAGTTTTGGGTTGTTGTCGTGTGTTGATTTTGATTGTGTGCATGCATCTACATCTTCAGTTTCACTCTTGGGTTGATTTCTGCTATATTTGTGTGTTGTTTTAATTATAATATTTGATTTTCTGTGTTTTAGGTGCAGATCTGGAAGAAAAACTTCTGCTTCTTCATGACTGCCTAGTTCCCTGAGGCAAGGTTGGGAATGCTGCCAAGGAGAAGGCGTGGGCCAGGTACTACTCTGCTTTTTCAACCCAGCATTCAGGCATTACTGAGTTGACAGTATCCCCTGCAGTTTCAGCCTGGATTGCCTTGAACATGTTTATACTGTTGGTCTTAAAGGCCTATGAAGAAAAACTAGGGAACCAGTAAGTGCATTAGAAATCAAAGAGGATGAAGAGGACAATGCAAAGTATGTTGGAGGATGTGTTGCCAAAAAGCTAAAACAGAGAGTTTGGTGTCTCCAAAAGAGTGCGTACAGAGATGAGAAATTGCAGTGTTTGGAAGCCCTGACTTGCGCACCTGAATCCTACAGTGAAGAGAGTGAAACCACCCCTGACATGACAAGCATGCTGAACAAGGGCAAACTGACCTTTGTCAAGCCCAATGTATTGCAGATGTGTCTGACCATGCAACACAAAGCAGAAATCTTAAACAGAATGAGGCAAAGCGTTGATGATATCAAATAACCAAAGGGAAGTAATTGCTCTTTATTCATACGACATGACTGTGTAATAGAGTAAGCGAGAGTTGTACAAAACCTTTTCTCCTGGCACCTGAGAGAATAACAAGCATTGAAATATACAAGCGACTTTCATCCTCTCGTGCCAGGAGAAACGGTTCCGTACAACTCTCGCTTAATCTATTACACATGTCGTATGCATAAAGAGCGATTACTTCCCTTTGGTGATTTGATGTCCATGGAACATATTTTCTGGGAAACCTGTGCATCAACACACAGGCAAAAGCAGATGACTTTATTGAACCATGCAGGAACAGTGATGCTGTTCCGGTGTGTTTTTATGACACTTTGTATTCATTTGATCTTTCACAAGCTGTTCAAGAAGACACTTTGCAAAATGTTCTGTTTTTTTTTAAATAAGACTCCACCACAAACTGAAGACAATGATGGACAAAATGAAATGTACATGGAAAGAAAAGACTGAGGAAAAAGCTGAAAACATACAATGTTGGACAAATGAAATGCACATGGAAAGAAAGGAGTTTGAGGAAAAAGCTGAAAACATACAATGTTGAGAACAATCAGGAAGGATCTCTGTAGTGTGTTGTGTATGATCTTTCTTCATGCAGTACAAACTATCCTATCTGATCAAGTGCATGTACATTGAATTTGAACTTCTTGATTGTTGTCTTAGGTGTCGATTTTTGGTGTTAAAATCTGCTGTCGTTAAAATGTACTTCTCTTCCTATTTGGTTCAGTATTGTATCACATGGCTTGTTCAGTGCCTGTTCTGTATTTTCATGAGTCCATGTAAATTTAAGTCTGCAACATGAAAAATTGAAACATATTCATTTTGCTATGGTTCAAACCTAATTCCTTTGTGTACTTGTTCAAGATATAATTTTGACAGCGAGATATTTTGCAAACAGTTTTCATTTCAAAATCAATTGTCAGCCACTTGATAAATGTCTTGCATCGATGCGTCTGATTGTTTTTATGTTGACCACTATGTACACTGGAATTTGCTTTGCTTTCCTAATAGAACATGTTCAGTCGCATACCAGCAACACTGTTATAACCTTGAATGGTTGAAAACGACGTTAAACACCAAATAAAGAAAGAAAGAAAGAAAGCAACACTTTGTTAAACGTTTGAATGGAACTGGAAGTTGTATGAACTCAAATAGAGCATGTGTATCTTTGGTCACAGTGACACACACACACACCATACAGTGACAATTAATGCAGGGCCGGACTACGGCTACCGGGCGGGGGGGGGGGGGGGGGGGGGGGGGTTATGGGGGTTGCGCAACCCCCCCTCCCCAACCTAAACATGTACCTCACTTATTTAAAAAAAAATGTATTATTGTTTATTTTATGCCGTTTCATGCAAGGAGCGACCATTTTCCTATCTCAGAATATGACCTACCCTTCAGCTTAAGGGGGCTTTGCCCCCTGACCCCCACAAGGGGCAGAGGCACATCCCCCTGGACCACCACTGGCAACCCCCCCCCCCCCCCCCCGCTCCTCTTTGCTTAATCCGGCCCTGTAATGTACCAACATTCACTATCTCACTCAGTCTCAATTCGCACAATTTGACACAAGAAAGATTCCTATTCATACACATGCATAGATTTAATCAATGAAGTAGATACATTCTCAAACAAAGTTTCAACATGTTGCACCCAAATTAAAGCATAAATTCTTGTGACATTTAATTTAATTAATTAATTAACGGGAATTAATCAATGCTTTAATTTGGGAGTTTGAAATTTGTCGCAATAATTTCTTGGTCAAGTTTATTTACATTCTCTGCTAAAGAGCTTTACAGTCAAATCCAATTTTCCACACCTAACCTATAAAACACAACATTCCAAATGAAAAAAAAAAATCATTCTCTTGGCTCAGAATTGGTGTTGAATAATTGTAACACAAAGCGATTTACTGAAAATGTTACTTGTCACTCACTTCAACACTGTCGCCAAGCCAGTCTAAACTGCAGCACGCTGCTTCGGGAGGGACTTTTTCCTTTACACTTTAAATCCAAACACCATCGGCTGCGTAGAAAAATCACTGAAAATGCTGACTCAAAGTCAAACCTTAACCAAGCTGGCCTCCAGGCTCCAGCACAACAACCTTAACCACCTGGTTCACCTCGTTCTTCGCGAGGCACCACGACTCGGGAAGCTGCTGTACATCACGACACAGTTCTTCAAAGTTGTAGTTGCAACAACCTCTGGCAATTCTGGTGCGGGACGGAATGTCTGAAAAAAAGCAGAACAATAAACCCTTAGTAAAACAAAATTTCTAGAGAAATAAGTCTAACTGTCCATACAAATAGCTGGATGATAGCTATTAATGGCAGTTGTTAGACGTTTGAAGTTGAACGATTTGGTGGAGAATAGGTCGACAAGCTCTCTGAGCTCCGGTGAAAGGCAGTTGAAAGAACAAGCGTTCTGCAATAAAGCATGCAATTTAGAAGTGACAATGAATTTAAAAACAACAGAAGACATCAAGCATATATATCAAAACAGAATTATGCTAGAGGGGAGAGAAAACAAATATATTGCACTGATCTTTTTGATGTGTTGATCTGACTTCAGTTCCTGCACCATTTTTAACTTCCATGCATGATGTACATTCAAATCAATCAATGGTTCAGTTATAATATATCACTTATCGGTTATTTCTTGAATATCTGTTGTTCCAGTTCTAAATTTTCATAGTCTTTTACATAGATCTGTCAATATTTTTACTTACTTTTGGCAATTCTTGGAGTTTCTTTTGTGGTGATGCTGTCATCTTTTCAGCGATTGAGATGTCGGCACTTTCCCCCTGAAAAACAACAACCATGGAATAGAAAGGGTATCTATAAATCTACAGCCGAATTTCTAACATTCAGAAATTGTTCTGTTGCAAATTTGTCGGTTCGCTGAGCTAAAATAGTGGCCGATGTGAGCGAGAATTCTGCAGAAAAACGATCTGCTGATCAGCTTGCGTGCACAGCTTCGGATTTACCAGTGTGTCAGATGCTCTCGCGTTTCAAGTGTTAAAAACAAAAATAATGACGTGCCGTCCACAATCAATCTTTATTGTTGATTCACATGACTCATTTCAATCATCAGCAATGATCTTTTTGTATTGCTTTGTTTGCTTTTCACTTACCTGAGCCACAAACTCCACCTCCCCTTCGAAATTCTCCTTCTTCTCCATGTGTTGAAAGACTGCACCGGAAGTAAAGTTACTGTCAAAATCGTCTTTTCCGCTTTCCGCTACTTGGTGAGCGCGCGCAACGAGTTGGCGATCCTGTCAATACACATCTATGATTTGTCTGAGCGAAGATCCAACGGTAAGCTCTTTTAGCCGAAGACAGCGAGCCTGGGTGCATGCATGTGTTCTGCGCGAACTTAGAATCCGGTTTCATTCTAGAATGGACCGGGTCCAGGTTGGAATTCTAACCCTGCGCAAGTACAGTGGTGCCATTCTAGAATGAAACCCTTGAATAAAGAGGGCCGTAATGTTTGTAGGTAAGACAGAGTTGTCTTCCCTTGAATTATCTCCACCTGCACCTTCCCTTTGATAAAATGGGGCTGATTTGTCTACCCCTGAAAAAAATCCTTTGGCGATCTTGCGATGTCATGTCATGTCAAGAAAGTTGACACTCCTGAGTACGCAATAAACAAAGGCAGACCATAGCAAGGGGGACTACCAGGGCAGTATTGTTTGCAGGGCAGTTGTTTTTGTGATGAGAGCCGGTTGCGGCCGCTTGCAATGTCAGCGCTGTCTCCCTCTCGGAAATGTCCGGTTTTTTGACAATTTTTTTGACAGACAGACAGACAGACGGTCAGACCGACTAACCGACAGACAGACCAACAGAAGGACAGAGTGAGTTAAAGAGCTGTTGTCACAGGTTTAAAAAAAAGTTGACATTATATCTTCACAATTCAGAAGACCAACTTCATGTATATGAATAAGATTAAAAGTTACAAGCGAGATCGGCAAAACACTGTCAGTCCGGAAATTTCCGTTCGTAGCGATCAGTGCTGAGTGTCTCTCAAAATCGTAATCACTTTCAGAACATCACAATCCCAATTCACGATGTCTTTGAGTAAAGTGTAAAAAAACCGAGAAAAAAAACCCCAACCAAACACACAAAAAACAAAAACAAACAGAAAATCCACATTTGTGGCTTTGGCTGTGTGATAGTCTAACTGAAATGACTATTCCAACTTGGACCCAAATTCCAACCTTGCGCACGGCCGATTCTAGAATGGACCAGCAACAAGGGTTTCATTCTAGAATGGCACCCCTGTACTTGCGCAGGGTTAGAATTCCAACCTGGACCCGGTCCATTCTAGAATGAAACCGGATTCTAAGTTCGCGCAGAACACATGCAAGCTTCTATCATGTTCGTGTGAGTGCTGCAGGGCTATTAGACGCCTTTTCATTATTCTTGATTTGGAGATCCATGCAGGGTATTAGAAAGTGCAGAATATACACGTTTGAACAAATACGATGTGTGTTTGCTCTGAAAAAAAGAAAAAACGCAACAAACAAACATTGTATTTGTTTAAAGTATCACAAATATTTATTACCTGTATCTGCATGTTTTGATAATGATGAAGGGTAAATTACTTTGACGTGTGCTTTTTTTTTAACCACACTGATAACGAATGATAGAAACACAGACACACTTAATAACATATCCACAAAAATTGTAACAATAAATGTAAGCTGAACAATGCCTGCAACACATTTCAGGCCTCAGAAGGAAGTAATTATGAGATTCAGACAGAGAGAGAAAGCCCAACACGAAACCAGTTGTGACATTTTTTATTTCATTATGTAATATTAAAAACACGACAACAACGTATTTTCTGTACTTAGTTTCGTGCAATTATGGATTGCAAAGTATGTCTAATTGAGTGGCATAAAGAGGCACAGTTGCATGAAAAACCAACTCGGATCTTGACTAGGATCAGGATTTTACATGGACACAACCTAGAATTTAACATCCTGGGGGGAGGGGGGTACTGCGCCTTTCACATCAAGATGTAAAGATCTATTTTAAATAATACTTATTAGAAGGGAACACAATCAAACAACCTACAACAATCGTTCTGAGGGGAGAGAATTACCTCTTCCGAAGAAATTACCTCCCTTGCTTTTCTTGTCGTGACTTATGTAGAGTAAAGTGAATAGAAAGTGAATCAGTCAGTAACAAAAAAAACCCACAACATTTCTTAAGATCAATGAGGAGTCTTGAACTATTTGTCAATGTTAATCTTGTATGCATAACAAACAATATATTACGGATTGATAATTAAAGAAAATCGTCTCTTCTACAGGGTTGACCCCCCTAAAAATGACACCCACAACCATGCAAATTACTTCTGCATCTGTTGAACCAATTATTTTATATATGGTATTCATTAACTTCAGTTTATGTTCTGCCTTTCCAGTAAGTGGCAATTTTGTAAATTGAATGGTCTGACTTTTGTGCAATTTTAATTTTTTTCTCCAAATTCGGGGGTTGATTAAACAGAACGAGTTTTGACATTGAGCGGTAGCCAATTTTACCTAACTTAAACCCTTCAGGCTTTTACCTTTTTGATTATTTTGAATGTCTGAGTGTGTAAAAACATCCCCTTCAACCCCCAGGCTATCGATGACCTGAAGAAAGCATGCAGTTACAGCTAGGTTCAGGGCAATCCTCAGACACGAAAGCGTTGGTGTCATTGGTGATGCAAAAGTTAGATAATTTAACCTACAAATTTGCCACTCTGTGAACTGCACATGCATAAAATCAAGTTTAAGTATGCTGAATATGAAGTTATCCAGTCAATTGGTGTAGAAGTTATAGCATTTCTGTCAGTTAACAGTATTTAAAATCTCTAAAGTAAAATCTGACATATTCGAAAGTTTTGCATAAACACCCAGACAATTTTTACGATATTCTCCTAAGCTTCTCCACTTCTCAGCCCTGTCTTGGAAATGAATTCGAATAAGGCAGTCAAAATAACTTAGTTTGGAGCACCCATCAATCAGAATAAGCATTAACTTTTGACACAGGAAATATCTTCTACCGAAAGCTCTCCTGGTTTTATTCTACATTTTTCCTGCATAATGGTAACAAATTTAATGATAAATCTAAACAACGAAGTGACTGTGGTAAGATGAACAAAGTTAAAAAACAAAGGATTACTGTAAATGGTTTACGAATCGAAATCTAAACAAGTTTTAATGATAAGTAAAATGATAAAAGAAATAAAATTAAAAAAAGCTAACGTCCTCGCATTTGTCCAGAATTATTCCATGTTTAACATGGGAACAGAGGGATAATTGGTCTAAAGAATTTTTAAAAAGGAGGGTTAGGGTAACCCTAACCCTCTTTGGACTATCTGTATGCAATGCCCGCTATAGGTGAAAGACGTTTGTGGAAGCCATGGAAGAATGCATCGCTGTTGTGCTGGTTCAGCTTGAGGTCCTGTCCTAGCGAATATCCTGCACACACAAAAACACGACTTTTTAAGCCACTTATGTTGCATTCCGTGACATAGCTTTGTTAAAACCGCGTGCCTGATAATAATGACAGATTTTGTTGATATACATTTTTTTAAGACACCCCATATAATATTGTTTGACAATCTCTTTCAACATAGTTTACGAATCACCAATGTGTATACAAACGCAAATTAACCCACAGGTCAATAAATTACTTTCCAGAGAGAGAGAGAGAGAGAGAGAGAGAGAGAGAGAGAGAGAGAGAGAGAGAGAGAGAGAGAGAGAGAGAGAGAGAGAGAGAGAGAGAGAGAGAGAGAGAGAGAGAGAGAGAGAGGAGAGAGAGATTAAAACTAGAAAATGTGTGCTATATAAAACAAGGATAATCACTGTCAAATCTTTGCTTGTACCTGCATGGTGTTTACTGCGCTATATACACAACCTGTTTTATTTCATTTATTTATTTATTTTTGTTTTGTTTTGGGGGGGGATGTTTTGTGATGAGGGTTTTTTCAAAGCCTTTACTGCTTTAGTCATTGAATCCACCCGACTTCGATTTATTGTTCAGTGATGGGTAATTGTGTGACCAACTATGTAAGTTAGTGATTGTTCTGGCTTCATACAATGACATTGCATTAATTTTATAAGTGTATGTGTGTGTGTGTTTCAGGCAAAAGCTGATATTACAGTCCTAGTTGTATGCAGTACCTCTGCTTCTTCGTTCAGGAATCAAAGTATACAATCTAAACCGATTATTTTGTTCAATAATGTTCAGCTTACCATCCCGAAAAAGGCAGTAACGTGCCGAAATATTGATATAGATATAAACGTACCTAACCTGGTTACTGGTGTGTTTTCTTTCTATTTCAATAATGTAAATGTGTGACAACTTGCAGGGTACTTGATGTTCAGAGCAATTTTTCTGGCAAAAGACCTTTTATGGATCAAAGAAAACTTTTGTCGTGGTGCACAAGTCAATCAATTTGGTTGATAAATAATTTGTGCTGCATTTTCCCTGGTTCCAAAACGTAGTATGTATTACCACATGTCCTTACCTGTCATTGGAATCACATGATTCTCTGCAAGCAGTCTTTTGTGGAAATACGTCATTTAACACTTGCACTTATAGTAGGGCTGATGGGGTCTATGTCGACCAAAAGAGTGGGATTCTCTGTAGGTCGAGTTCCTGTAGGTGGATTCCCTGTATACCTAATGTAAACAGGCAAAGTTGAACTTAGTTATTGTTCACAACTTTATATTGCGTCGTCTGCTACCGTTCTTTGTTTACCGTTTCGGCTAGTAGGTTAGCTCCCCTGATTCACCAAGACTGACCTCCTTAGAGGCTGACCTAATTACCCAGTCTCATTGGTCCAGCGAGCGATGCATAGCTGACTTTTGAATCGGTGTAGGGATTTTAAGATGACCATTTGCAACATATCTTGTAGACTCTTTGTGTAGGCAAATTACATTTTGAATTAGGGAATTGTTTAAAAGGTATTCTGTAGGCAAGTTTTTCTAAGCAACTTATTGTGTAAGTTGAGTTTTCAGCGTGTGGTCAGCGCACTACTTTTATCGCCCTATCATCTTAGCTGCAGTCAGTCCGGTACTGCTCTGGGACTGTCTTTTATGCACTGTGCCATCTTGAACCAGTGACCACTCTTTTTATCTTCTGGCTGCGTTTCACCAGTTTGATCTGATTCCCGGACCGGTATGTCTCTATTGTTGTATCTTGATTGTTGTGGAAAGTTGCTTTGTGTATGCGATGATTTTTATGTTCCTTATTTTGGTTTAGGATACTTGTATATTTTGAAGAATTCAGATTTCTTCCCAACCACTTGTTTGACTCTGTCTTGTGATCAGTGCGCGAATCTTTTATTTCCCTTTCGAGTCTAACTCATTTTGTTTAAATCAACTCTAACTGCTGATGTTGATCATGGGGTATTTTCCTGTAACTTTTGGAAGGGACGTTGCTGTTATCAGCCTTTGTAGAACTTTGATTGTTTCTAGAATTGGTCCGATTCAAAGTGGCCGGTCTCAAAGCGTGGGTTTCCAAACTAGGTCAAACCCGTCAGTCAGTTGCTGAGCTGGAGATCTATTTTTAGCTAGGGATATGGAGTCTCCTCCCATATAAGGAAGTTTTACATCACTTCCGGTATTGCAGGGTAAACAAGGGAACCCCTTCTGCTCTGACTTGGCCCCTTTGTTTTGAAACTTCAGCTTTGGGTTTCCTTTTGTAATTATAATTGTTTTTATCCGCTTTCTGTTTAGTGTTACAGCTGATTCTTGTAGGTTACTTTAGGGAATTTCCGGCACTGATTTAGATGAAAGTTTACTTAGATTTGTGTGGATTGTTTTGACTTAAAGTTATTCATGCATTGTTTTTGCAAACAAATTATAATATGTTGTATATATATAATGTATATAATTGTGTAACTATTTTTGATGCTTTCTGATAAAACTATGTTTATTGATTATATCTTTCTGTCAGGTTAGATTCTTTTTCTAAATTCTTTTACTTAGTTTATTTTTGTGTGGATTAGTGACCTCAGGTCTTTGGATTTTCAGTATGTAAGCTGATGCCTACCGGTACCAGCTGATGATGTGAGGCGACCCATGACCGCCTGTTTATTGGTTTATTTTCTGCTCTGAGGTTTGTTTACCTGCAAATTCGCAACATTACGGTTACTTTGTCTTGTTAATCTGTCAGCTTAGTTTTGTTGATTGTGGAAGGACAGTTGTGCCTGTGTTATCATAATATGTCTGTAAATACTTAATTGTGTGTGTGTGTGTGTGTGTGATTACAAACCTAAATCTGGATGTCTGCTTGAAAGTGATGATTTCATAAGAGAATTTAAGCATCGGATTGGGCGGAAGGTGTGTCTACTGGGATTGTTTGTCGAGTTTAACAATATTAGACGGATGTTCATGAGGTGTTTTCTTTCTTTGTGATCTCTCTGTATATAGTTATGACTATTTCTTTTTGGATGATTGCGATTCATCACATGTTGATGTTTCTGCAACTATTTGTGTGTTCACTGTCTTTATGACAGTCATGACAAATACTTTTCTATTGATTTTTATACTTTGATCTTGTACATTTTCTTATGTTGTTTTATACTGGCATGTTCCAGGTGTGAGGTGTGAGGTGTGAGGTGATGAATAAACCCATGCACACTCTAGACAAGATGTTCGAGTTTTCCTTCCCCTTGTTACACTAAGACTTTAAAATTGGCAATCTAGTATACAGGGAATCCCACAGGGTGCAGTTTTTCAATAAAACTTGCAAACCATACTCGAATTTCTAAGAAATATCAAAAAAAGATCGAAAAACATCAAATTCTAACGATGTCGCTAAGCATCACGTGACTTTCATTGATATTAGCAAAACGCTACAGGAACTACACCCTGTGGTATTCCCTGTATACAAGATTGCCAATTTTAAAGTCTTAGGTATACAGAGAATCCACCTACAGGAACTCGACCTACAGTGAATCCCATTCTTTTGGTCGACATAGACCCCATCAGCTATAGTAGGTGGCTGTGGAACGGTAGACATGCAACGACAACGAACAACAAAAGACAAAGTGTGGAGTACACTAATTTTTCTTAACATACGCTAAGTTTCTTTGATAATGCTCCAAGTGAAAATCAGGGGTTCCCAGGCCTGATATCACAATTAAACAGCTTCTTTTCAGAATCAGGAGGGAAAAAACGAGATGTCGTGACAAGAACAGACAGCAGCAGCAGCAACAACAACATTGCTAAATCGTCGCTTTAACAAAATTTCATGTTTAGTATCGCAGACAAAGCACGGCTACTGATCCGACCAAAGCCACACTTCATGCACGATGGGCACATTGTTATGGCCAGCTTGTTAACGTGAGCATTGTGTATGTTTTACATAGAATTGAATGTGTTTGTCGTTGTGTCTGTCATCTATCCTAGTCGTTTGATTTAGAATAAAGCAAACTTATTACAATGACGATTTTCTTCGGTTTTTGATGAAGGATTGGCATCAAGACTTTTCCTATTTTCCAACTCTGCCACCATACACTGGCCGTTCAGGTCTGCATGTCGACCACATGGTGTGTGATCAGATTTTTCGGACATGTTCACAATGCTTACATGACCACCAAATGGAAAATCAGTTGGTATGTGTTATGTTTTTGTGTAAGCACAATCTTCATACAAGTAAACAGAAACAGTTTTGTTGCAAACAGAGCCTTCATAAGAAAAAATGCTTCTAAGTCAAAATACATACCCCCTTTTTCGTATTGCGTAAAATATACCCATAAATTCTGGACATCATATTTTTATTTTTTCTCACAATAATGAAACCAAACTTTGGCATATGTTTTAGCAATATATTCACAATAAAACCTATGAGTTTGAAGGCTGCATCTTGTTTTGTTTATTTTTGAGAATTTTTTTGCAAACCCATGCAAATGGCCAGTTTCTGGGGAGAGACTGGGGAGATAATGGCCAGTATAGAAAGAGTTAATAAGTAAACTAATGTCAGAAGTAGGTATTTACCTTGTTTGCCTTCGCGTTCTTGATAGCCCGCTGCAGCATTTGTATCACTTCCCTTGACATTCAAAACGCCAATGTATTTCTGAAAGGAAAATAAAGATATTGACCGAAACATCACACAAGTGGTATATCATGCTAGGTTTTGTTTACAGTGCCTGTTCTACGACCACATCTGATTGTAATTTAAATAAAGAAAAACTGTATCCATTTATTACTTCTCTATTTGTGTGTGTGCAGGGGCGGATCACATCATTTTTAAGGGGGAGTTTCCAAATTTTTGGGGGGGACAATTTGACGACGCGAAGCGTTTAGTTGAAGACGCGAAGCGTTCAACCTCCTTGGGGGGGGGGGGGGGGGGGGGGGGGGGTCCGACAAATGTTGATAAAAACAAGGAAAATGGATCAATCTGAGCCAAGAAACATCCCCTAATACACCTTCCAAAAAAGTAAATATATTAAGAAGAAAAATTTGAATCACAACAAGGACAATTGATCGATCTGGCGCAACCTGAGCAAACTAATTAGCCAACTTCTTTCCAAAATCGTCACTTAGAATACAAAGGCCGGCTCCTAAGTGGTCCGGAACCCCCCTCCGGATCCGCCCAGTGTGTGTGTGTGTGTGTGTGTGTGTGTGTGTGTGTGTGTGTGTGTGTGTGTGTGTGTGTGTGTGTGTGTGTGTGTGTGACCGATGACCTTCTCTAAATTCTAATCGTTGCGTTTGCATGGTAATAAAGTTTTAATACTGGATATGCCCATTAAAAAATATCATTTCTTGTTCATGTCATTGTGTGTGTGTGTGGCCAGGACCGTGACTTCTGCTTGCCTCGACGTCTTCAGAAAAGACACAAAATGCCAGCAGGCGTATGTTCAAGCACTCAGTATGCTGTCATCTGCAAACAAATAAATACAAATTATTCAATTGTGTAAATAAAGAACAATCATTTTAATATTTCAACACAAAATTCATATAACTGTAGTCTTCACCAGAGACATCCACTACACTATCTTTAAATAAAACTGCCGTAAAAAATTGAAATACTATAAAACTTACCCCCACTCAGATCTATTTGGGATTATTCAAGTTTCAACCATGAAACGATGCCGGTTTGGACAGATCTGCTAGTTTGCCGCTGAAACTGAAATCAAAGGCGATCTTCAGAACTATTTCTAATCTTGTATTTGTGATTAATATAAAATACTGATCTTCCCAATAGAAGCTGATGTGTATACACATGACCAGGACAAGGTATTTTATTACAGGGCATTTACGCAGACGTCGCAGTTCAAAATATCGTTTTAGATCTGATTTTGTACAGCAGCCTGTGTGATTCAGAATCGTCTGCCCTTTTTCGGTTTAACATTTTATGGACGATTCCTATGAGACTGCTCAATCATAACTGATGACAAATTCAGAAACAGATGATGGTTTCAAGTAGGCTACAGTAATGATTCGTTAAAAATGGCAAGCCACTCGTCGATCATTCACACTCAAAGAACCCAAGCCAAATCTGCTCTGGTTCCGAGCAGCTTTTTCCAACTGAGACCCTAATTGTTACGCATCTGCCGCGAAAAGATAGACCACAAACAAGCGGCACTGTACCATGCTTTCGTTTATGTTGCTAAACAGATTAAATGTGCATTGTAAATGTGCTTACAGCAAAGAAATGCATCCTTACTTACCACAAAAATACTGGTACCACATTCATCGCACTTGTGTCTTCTTACCAAAACCTATAGATATGTTTGTTTGCGATATATTGGTAATTACTAACTGTTAACTATTTTTTAAAAATCTGAAATGACTTTTAAGAATCAAAGAAAGATTCGCTAAAACGGTTGACTTCAGAAAATAAGCAATATTTTTCTGAACCATGAAATAAAAATCGAAAACTCCGTTTGATCTTTTATTTTGGTAGATTGATGACAACAGCCGGAACTGAAAGTACCAGAACCAAAAATTAAGGGCATTAATCAGGTAAACTAAGAAGATTGTCGTTCCTGGCGCGCACTTCACATGTCCGTCAAACAGTGTCCGAGTGAGAGAATTTTTTTTTTTTTTTCGCAGTTCGACAGTATATGAGGCCCTTCTTCATATCAAAGTGTAAAGGTTGCTGAACGATGTTTTTCCTTTTTGCTTGTTTAGTTACACTTTAAGGGAGAAAAAAGGCTTTAAAGTATACGTATAGTTTAAAAAACTAACACAAAAAAGTACCCGCAAATGCTTATAAAACATAATATGAAAACTATTTAACAAAAATTACAGGAGCACATAAACAAGAATTAGAATCTCACAATACAGTGATTCACTTCTGTGCATTCTCCTGTTGCTGCATTTGTAGTTTCACAAAAATTCACATCTACTTTCAAAGAGCTCTCACTTTCTGCATATAGTCACATACAAAAGGTCAATATCACTTGTATACTGTCACATAAAAAAGGTCAAAATCACTGGAAAGTCACCTTATAGTGCCCTATCCTGTAGCTGCAATGCTTGAAGTATCCCCCAAAAATACTCAGGGACTAGCTAAGTGCTCTTATATTTTGTACATAATTATACTATACTGTATACAGTCATAAAGGTCAAAATCCCTGAGCACATAAAAAAGGTCAAAATCACTGGAGAGTCACCTTAAAGGTCCTCGTCTACATTTTCTGACAGAAATTGAGATTTGACCGCTAAAATGTTTAATCCATTCACAAACACTTTCAAAAAAACACCCCCCTCCGATCAGAAAGGACGGAGCAAGTGTAGCCGTTTGAAAATTCATTGATGTATTCCATCGTAGTAGGATATCCTTATTTGGAACATAATCATAGTAGGATATCCTTATTTGGAACATAATGTAAACCGGAAGTTTTCAAAGTGCTCAACCACCCAGAATTCCTAGCGGTGAGCAGCCGCTGGCTTGACGAAAGTTCTCTGGAAATTTCTTTTTATCAATTATGCAAACATTCTTGTCGTATACGACTTTTAAGTGGCTGCAAACAAGGCTTCATTATGCAACAAAACAATTTCAAGCAATGTGTTTACTCTGTTCACGTACTGTGTTCGTCATTCGTAGATTTTAAATCTTAGCCGAGTTGACGCATTTCAGGGAACCTCTCAAAAGTCAGATTTACGCTTTCAGCATTGCACATCACAGTACTTTGTTTTATGGCGGTTTACAAAGAGGCTCTGCTTAATGATTCGGTTCAGGAATTAAGGAGTCATCATAAAAATAAAGCAAAAGCATAGGTCTAACACTAACTCAATGTTTCGAGAGGCACAGTACGTTCCGACACAGTGACACACGTACACTGACAATGAAATCTAAAACGATTGCAATCGATCTAAATTTGTATTTCTGCACACACAAAACATTTCGACTACAAAATAAGGATCGGAATTAAAAAAAAAGGTATTTTCCAACAAGAGTCCTTGATTTGTGTGCTTTCATTTATAATGAGTTTACGCCGGTAGACTACTACCCGCAACATCGATGTCAGAATCGCCATTGATTTTCCTGCAAGACTGACTAACAACTACAGATCTAACTGAATCAGTTGAATCAGACTGTTCTAGATTCTCCGGTCGAATCTTAGAATGCAGCTGGTTTTTATTTTTGTATTTCTTAGGTCTATATGTGTGTGCCGTATGTGTGTAAAATGTGCGTGTTTGTGTGTATGTGTAAAATGTGCGTGCGTATGTCTGTAGATGTGTGTGTTTGTGCGTGTGTGTGTGCATGTGTGTGTACGTAGATGCGTGCGTGTGTCAGTGTGTGTGTGTGTGTGACATTCACGTGGTAGTACGAGTGATTGAGTGAATCGGAGTATCTGTACGTGTTTGTTTTCTTATACCTGATCATGTTTTCTTATACCTGATCATGTTTTCTTATACCTGATCATGTTTTAGACGATTCATGTATGCATTTATAGTTCTTAAAAATGCCAAACGTGTAACTCATTATACATTTGCCCCTTATGGCATAAATAAACTAACACTGTACTGTATTGCATGGTAGGTATAAGCCACGTATTTTATTCAGTTATGATTCATGTCCGTCAAGTATAACCGTTTGTCCATGTCTTGTTTTGTTGTTTCTTTTTTTTCTGCAAAAGCTGTCCATTTCGATACTCAGGTCGAACAAAGTACGCTTATCTCATGTCTCAACTCTGAGCTAAACATCGTCTCCACCAGTCAGAAGAGGCAGGGCAGGGCCAGCAGGTGCGGCAGTGTCACATTGTTTGTCAGCGCAATCGGGAATCAAGGACACAGAGTCCGCATGCGGACAGCAACTCAAGAAGCTGCCGCCGAAGAGTTATCGGGAAGAAAGATCCACTCTCTTAGTCTTACAGTGAGTTTGTGTAGTTACAAATGTAATGGTTTGAAGATTTCTTCTCTCTGTTATTGCTTGAGTGCTTATGTTAATCTCAGTTATTCAAGTATGGGCTGTATATTGTAAATGCGTGTGTGTGCATATGAGAGAGAGAGAGAGAGAGGGGGGGGGGGCGGTGGTGACACACTATCCTTCCGTTTGCTGTTTAAAAGGATACTTACAAAATCGACAATCCCATCAATCAGTCGAGACACAATTTATTAACAACAGAATTTTAATTATATACCAACTTATTTAATGCATACACTCTTACATATGTATACATCTGAATGCATAAAGCACACACACACAAACATGTACAAAGTACCCCCCCAAAAAAAAAAAAAAAAAAACATGCCACCCATTAAAATGCTGATAACTCATGAATTACTTATGCAACTTACTTCAAATGTGGTGTACATTGGCCTGAGATATGGGATGATAATTCCACAAAGTTTCATGAATGCCGGTCAAGTGCGCATGGCTTATAATTATATCTATATGCCGCTGGTTTCATAATACTACATCTACTAAAACAGATAAAATGGATAAAAATTTGAATGCATCACATTATTTCATGACAATAGGACTTTTAACTGTGTTGGTCAGAACATGATTAACGAGATGACTGCGGGGGAGCTAGCTGGTCCTGTCCATTGCTGAGCGGCTCGCTCCCATCCCCGGTTTTGGGCATGGCCTGCAGAGGATCCTTCCCAGAGGAGCCCACTTCAAGTGCAGCCACATGTCCTTCCAGGTGAGTTTGTCACCACTACCAAGATAGGTGAAGGGAGGTTGATAACCACCCGTCAAAGACCTGTAATTACAAAAATAGTACTTAAAAATCTGAAACAGTTTGCACATTGCTGTTAATCGCCATAAGTTGTGCATGACTCGACTATGATGTGCCGTAATTATGCATTAAAATTATGATGAAAAAACAACAACCTGAAAAGTGATGGGCGTGTCAGGATAGGGCGGATAATCGTTATATGAAATCTTTAGAAATGTGTCCTGTTTCAGTTATTAATCTTTAAATGTTATAACAACATCCTGGAAATTAAGTAGAAATGGCCCAGTCAGGCTGATTTTTTGTCAAATACAGTTTGACCTTAAAAAAATGCAACCCTCAAAAATGTTAATAACTTCTACATCTGTTGACCAAATCACTTTATATCTTGGGGACATAAACTTAAGCCTATGCATGACCCTTCCACATCTTGGCAACTTTTTTTTAAATAGCACAAAAGTCTGACCATTTGATCTACAAAATTGCCCCTTTGTGAAAGTGTCACAGTAGCTGAAGTTTATGTCACCCAAATATAAAGTGATTCGGTCAACAGATGTAGAAGTTATTTGCATTTTGGAGGGTTGCATTTTTGGGGGGTCACCCTGTCACCCAGTCTTCTTCAAATTGGCAAAACAACACTGCTAGGCACAACAGCTGAAACAAATCAATTTGTGTGGGCAAAAAATGAGTTGTTCTTCAATTTGAGATAATAAAAAAATTAAAAAAACAGGGTCACTCTTGCTCACACAATCAAATCTGCATCCAAATCAGCATGTGTTGTTCACATATCTTGTCTAACATGGACGCTATGGCATGCTGAGCGGTGTAGGCTAGGTGTCAATACTCTCAGCAGGCATAAAAGGCAGTTTTGAAGCCATTTTAGCGGGTAATAAGACAAAGAATGGTACATTTGAGTAACTCGCAAACGCATTGCCTTCAAACTTTCGGTGATTTGTGTTAACACATGTCGTAAAGTACACACGAAATCTCAAGTCATGTGAGGTATTAGTTCTGCTGTTATGCGACATCCCAGAAAGAGTTTTAAAAATAAAGATTGAACAGAATTGTTTTAACTCACATGCGAAGCAAAAGTGAGTCTATGTACTCACCCGAGTCGTCCGTCCGGCCGTCCGCCGGCCGGCCGGCCGGCCGGAAAACTTTAACGTTGAATATTTCTTGGACACTATTCAGTCTATCAGTACCAAATTTGGCAAGATGGTGTATGATGACAAGGCCCCAAAAAACATACATAGCATCTTGACCTTGCTTCAAGGTCAAGGTCGCAGGGGCCATAGATGTTGTCTAAAAAACAGCTATTTTTCCCATTTTTCCCATTTTCTCTGAAGTTTTTGAGATTGAATACCTCACCTATATATGATATATAGGGCAAAGTAAGCCCCATCTTTTGATACCAGTTTGGTTTACCTTGCTTCAAGGTCAAGGTCACAGGAGCTCTTCAAAGTTGGATTGTATACATATTTTGAAGTGACCTTGACCCTGAACTATGGAAGATAACTGTTTCAAACTTAAAAATTATGTGGGGCACATGTTATGCTTTCATCATGAGACACATTTGGTCACATATGATCAAGGTCAAGGTCACTTTGACCCTTATGAAATGTGACCAAAATAAGGTAGTGAACCACTAAAAGTGACCATATCTCATGGTAGAAAGAGCCAATAAGCACCATTGTACTTCCTATGTCTTGAATTAACAGCTTTGTGTTGCATGACCTTGGATGACCTTGACCTTGGGTCAAGGTCACATGTATTTTGGTAGGAAAAATGTGTAAAGCAGAAGGTCAAGCATGTGAGTCGTATGGGCTTTGCCCTTCTTGTTTAGAATTAGTATGCATTTAGAAAAATGAAAGCTTCAATTTACCCTTAAATTTAATACAGTTTCACCAATGGCTGTTCAAAGTGCACTTGTTTAAACGCACACACACACATTTTTGGAAAATGCTTTTTCAAGAGCCATAATGCCCATTGATCAGTTAAGCGTGTTGGCAGTGAGCTTTGCTATTCGTAGGCCAACATTTGCGCTCAGCGCTCTGAATGAGTCAACTTCTTAAAAAAACTACTTTCGCGTTGAAATCCTCATACCACCCATGTCGGATAAAATATGTACATGAAATTTGAGTATGTGGCGCATCTGTCATTGTTCTTGAAGATTTCAACAAATAAAATGTGTTCAATGATTCAGCAAAAACCTATCGTCAATTTAAGAACTGTTTCTGACATGACAAATAACAGCAGACCTAATGTCTCAAATTACTTGAAATTCCGAAAGTACTTTACAACATGTGTTAGCACAACTCTCCGAAAGTTTGAAGGCAATGCGTTAGCGAGTTACTGTTAACCCGTGGTTTGTAAAAAATGTAAAAACATTTTACAAATCATGTCGAACCTAAAACCGCGATTTGTAAAAATGTAAAAATATCGCATTCCACAAAGTAATGCATGCCTTTTATTTTTGAGTCACTTGAGAAAAAGTGACTCTATGTAATCGGTCAGTGTTAGTCTGTCCGGCCGGCCGTCCGGCCGGCCGGCCGGCCGTCCGTAGACACCACCTTAACGTTGGACTTTTCTCGGAAACTATCAAAGCGATCGGGCTCATATTTTGTTTAGTCGTGACCTCTAATGACCTCTACACTTTAACGATGGTTTCGTTGACCTTTGACCTTTTTCAAGGTCACAGGTCAGCGTCAAAGGAAAAATTAGACATTTTATATCTTTGACAAAGTTCATCGGATGTGATTGAAACTTTGTAGGATTATTCTTTACATCAAAGTATTTACATCTGTAGCCTTTTACGAACGTTATCAGACAAACAAGGGAGATAACTAGCCTTTTCTGTTCGGCAACACACAACTTAACGTTGGGCTTTTCTCGGAAACTATAAAAGTGACCGGGCTCAAATTTTATGTGAACGTGACTCATTGTGTTGTGAATAGCAATTTCTTCCTGTCCATCTGATGCCTCATATAATATTCAGAACTGCGAAAGTGACTCGATCGAGCGTTTGCTCTTCTTGTTATTAATTTTTCTTGTTTAGAGCGTCTACGCTGAGTGGTGGGGGTGGTTTTAGTTCCACATCCCATGTTGGTGCAATCCCATTTTGCCACCGTCCCATTTTTTTCCCCATCCCATTTTTTGCCCCATCCCATTTTTGTGACATTTCACAAGCCAAGCGTCGTTTTACAAACATGTCATAACAATAGCAAGACATCCCATTTTGACACTATATCCCATTTGGCCGCCATGCCGTTTCACCGCATTCCATTTCGCCCCCATCCCATTGTCGCGACATTTCACAAGCCAAGCGTCATTTTACTACCGTGTCATAACAATAGTGCGACATCCCATTTTGACACCATCCCATTTGGCCGCCATCCCATTTTTGACTCACATGCGAAGCAAAAGTGAGTCTATGTACTCACCCGAGTCGTCCGTCCGTCCGTCCGGCCGGCCGTCCGGAAAACTTTAACGTTGGATATTTCTTGGACACTATTCAGTCTATTAGTACCAAATTTGGCAAGATGGTGTATGATGACAAGGCCCCAAAAAACATACATAGCATCTTGACCTTGCTTCAAGGTCAAGGTCGCAGGGGTCATAAATGTTGTCTAAAAAACAGCTATTTTTCACATTTTTCACATTTTCTCTGAAGTTTTTGAGATTGAATACCTCACCTATATATGATATATAGGGCAAAGTAAACCCCATCTTTTGATACCAGTTTGGTTTACCTTGCTTCAAGGTCAAGGTCACAGGGGCTCTTCAAAGTTGGATTGTATACATATTTTGAAGTGACCTTGACCCTGAACTATGGAAGACAACTGTTTCAAACTTAAAAATTATGTGGGGCACATGTTATGCTTTCATCATGAGACACATTTGGTCACATATGATCAAGGTCAAGGTCTCTTTGACCCTTATGAAATGTGACCAAAATAAGGTAGTGAACCACTAAAAGTGACCATATCTCATGGTAGAAAGAGCCAATAAGCACCATTGTACTTCCTATGTCTTGAATTAACAGCTTTGTGTTGCATGACCTTGGATGACCTTGACCTTGGGTCAAGGTCACATGTATTTTGGTAGGAAAAATGTGTAAAGCAGTTCTTAGTGTATGATGTCATTGCTAGGTTTAGGTCAAGCATGTGAGTCGTATGGGCTTTGCCCTTCTTGTTTATTTATTCTTCTTGCCAAACCTCACTATACTACTATACTGCGTTATTCAACCAGGAAGACATGGGGCCCGGGTAGCTCAGGTGGTAGAGCACTAGACTTGTGATCGAAAGGTCGTTGGTTCGAATCCGGGCCGGGACGGACACGGGTCAACTTTATGTGCAGACCCAGAGACGGTATCCATCTCCCACCCCCGTGTCACCACAATGGTACGTTAAAGATCTTGGTCATTCTACCATAAGTGCAGATGGCTGATACCTCCTAAACACGCATACATCAAAAGCCGTGAGGGCGTAAAAACTCGAATCGTATAAACCAATTCATGTCCAATATAGGCAATTAAGACCTGACGGACAATAAGCCCCTTATAAAAAAAGGAAGACATTCCGTTTACGCCAAATCTCATTTTTGCCACAATCCAAAATGTCACGAAATAGGGATGGCGGCGAAATGGGATGACGGCATGGCGACAAAATGGAATGTGGCGCTAGTGGTATGACACGGTGGTAAAATGACACTTGGCCTGTGAAATGTCGCGAAAATGGGATGGGGGCAAAATGGGATAACGGCGAAACGGGATTGCGCCAAAAGGGGATGTGGAGCTAATGGTACATGATATGGTGGTAAAATGACACTTGGCCTGTAAAATGTCGCAAAAATGGGATGGGGGCGAAATGGGCTAACGGCGAAACGGGATTGCGCCAAAATGGGATGTGGAGCTAATGGTACATGGTATGGTGGTAAAATGACACTTGGCCTAAGAAATGTCGCCAAAATGGGATGGGGGCGAATTGGGATAACGGCGAAAGGGGACTAATAGATCCCTTGACTTTGGGGTAGTGCGACTCTGTCACTGCTAGCTTTCCACTGGGAGGAAGCGACCGGAATTTCCCAACGATGGGACCTCCGAGTAATGAAAATAAAAATAAAAAATAAAAATCTTAAAATTAACAGTAACAGATTCGCGCTACCCCAAAAGTCAAGGGATTTCGTATTCGTCCCTTGACTTTGGAGTTGACAAGAAAATATCGGGCGCAAAAACGTGATTTGTAAAAAGGTTCACCGTGATTTGTACCATTTTTTTGTCTCATTACCCGCTAATGCGGCTTTAAAAACTGCCTTTTATGCTTGCTGAGAGGATTGACACCTACACCGCTCAGCATGCCATAGCGTCCATGTTAGACAAGATATGTGAACAAAACTTACTGATTTGGATGCAAATTTGATTGTTTTGTCTAAGAACATGCTAAACATGTTTTGTTTTAGCAGTTCTGATTCGTTGTCAATTTTAACGCGGGAACCTTGATTTTGCGAATTTGATTTTGGGGTGTGTTTGTGTTGTAGGCTTCACTGTATCGACACTACGTCGTGTAAACTCAATCTGTTTTCTGAATAAGTTAGGGGCATAAAAGGCCTTTCCAGTCATATAATTGGTTTTACGATAAACGGCCTCATCATAAAGATCTGCCCTCAAACGCATCTGTACAGTTTTTTTATGACGAGTAGTGTAGAACAATCACCATCTTGCACATCTGATCGCAAGATTATGCATCCCCGAAAAATTCTGCTATGTCTCCGGCACATCAGTATCTGTCCGAAGTGTTTGAAAACAACTAATTACAACACACACACACCCCCCTCCACCCCCACCCCCACCCCCCTCCCAACCTTCACCACCCCCCCCCTTCCCACCTCCACCACCACCATCCCCCCTTCCCACCCAAGAAAAAAAAAGAAGAAAAGAATAAACACATTGATAAATACAAGGAGAAGGACAGAATTAATTTACTTTTTTTTCAATTGTTTTTGATAACAAATCTATTGCTTCTAGGTCATCATTATCAGGCCGATGATTAAACCAAAGCTTAGTCACAGAAATGCATATATGGACTAAAAATGACGTGTTTTTTCTTGCAGGACAATGGCTTGGACACTTATGACTTCATCCTGAATCGGCAGAGCAGCGATGTATTCTTACATGGATGCCATGGACGCCTTCCACCTAGCGGGCACACAGATGGTTCACAAATCTACCCACTTGTATATTGCATACCTACCCCCTCACTCTCAACCATTGCTCCTTCAGTTCTGTAGTAAAACAGAGCGATCATTTCTGAAAATATTGTAAGACATTAGCTTCTTTACTTCTGCAGCTGCATCAAAACACACACACACACACACACACACACACACACACACACACACACACACACACTTGATACCGATGCCACATTTCAAGTAATCGGGCTGCATGTATATTTGTTGTCTTCTGACACGGCTATGCATGCTAAAGTCCACAATCAGAATGGCAGGAGCTATTGGAAAACCCGTTTTCTTTTTTTTGCATTTTACGGTAAATACATTTTTGTCTTTGATCTTCAGGCTTCCATAACAGTTCTCTAAATGTCTTGAGAATACGCCTGAAACGTTACATGAACCAAAACAACAACCGAAAAACAAACGCTGTGCATAGGGAACACAAATATCGATGATAATCTGCTAATAATTTAGCAGGGAGTATCAGCCGGGACATTATTTATTATTCTGAATAGATCAACATTCATATATGCATCAAGTGTAGTAATTGATCCTGCTAAATAGTTGTATTTGTTTGTGACTGATGCACTTTTTATTCACTTTGCACATGTATCACGTAAGACAAATCAAGGGAGGTAATTTTGCTCGGATTAGATGGTTCCCTCCCCTGATAACAAAAGCACAAAAATTAATCCCCCCCCCCCCCCCCCCCCCCCTTCTCGTATGTGTTATTCAGACGTTTTGTTGATTTTTGTTGAATATTGATGTGAAAGGTTCAGTCCTTCCCGTGTCAACTATTCGATGTACAGTCTCAGAACAGGCCAGGCCTGACAAGACCAGGGCTAAACACATGACACAACTCATCAGCCTGGGTGCAGTTTGTGATTGTTTTTTATTGACTGAGTTGTGAACGAACACAAGCGGGAATCTGTGATGATAACACATCAAAATAAATTATCACGTTGCGCAGGAAGCAGCCAGGTTGTCGAATCTAAGTCTGTGTTCATGTACACTCTTGTCTAAATGAGTACATCTGAGATGGTGAGACAACAAGTTTTCATGCGGAAGACTGTGTCTCTCAATTTGTACACCACTTGCTACTCATGATTGCATGGCACTAAGAACAGGCAAGATGTGGATATCGTGGTTTTAATGATACATACGGAAATAAAAATGGTTACCGCTGTTTTCTTAGATACTTTGATAGCTCTTTCTTCCTCTGGTCCTTTCTTTGTGATATTATTTAGCCTGAAGTTTGTTGCAACTATTGGTCCGCTTGCATTTCTTGTTATATTAATTGTTGATGTGTTATTTAATTTGTCTGTGTTCCCCTATTATGTTGTCACTGTCAGCTTGATGAATACAGGCTATGAGAAACAAATGTAACCCTTCACAATTAGCTATTATACTAAACATTTCTGATACCTTGACCAAATACGATGTTTATTTTTGCGTGTTCTCGTTTTTTCAGAGCGAACACACACACACACACACACACACACACACACACACACACACACAGTCTCTCTTTCTTTCTCTCTCTCTCTCTCTCTCTCTCTCTCTCTCTCTCTCTCTCTCTCTCTCTCTCTCTCTCTCCCACCCACACACACACACACGTACACGTATACACACACACACACACACACACACACACGCACAGTTTCAATGTTAAAAACTTGAAACAGTATTCCTGTAGCATCGATGAAGGTTGTGTACAGGAACATCATAAAAGCTTGCTTACAAACGGACTCGCTGTAATCGAATAAAACAGCTTTCGAATAAAATAGCTTACCGTTGCTTGCTCAAACTGCGGCTTCCTTGTCCACATTCCTGGCGCACAGATCTGCAATGTGCAACGTTACTGTTGAATACACGCAATTTATGTTGAAGTCAGAGGGCACAGACAGACATATACCCACCCACCCCCCCTACACACACACACACACACACACACGCGCGCGCGTGCGCGCGCGACTGCGTGAAGATGCACCTCACCTTATCATTTAATCACACAATGTAAAAACGTGGTGGTTAAAACTGAATAGTATCATGAATCTCTGAAGAGAATTTTATTTTTTCAACAGTCGTTCATGTAAGGCACACGCAGATTGGATGTAGCTGAAGCCATACCGTAAAAACTAAGAACAGATCTATAAGATTCTAACAAAAATGTGACATTTTAGTTCTATTCATCTGGATGAGCTTGATCTGTCCATAGATGACGAGTTAGCGATACCGTCTGTATACTGAGATCTATGATCTGTCCGAAGTAGAATCGGCCACTGAAAATGCAACTCCCCCCTCCCTTTCCCACGACACACACCACGACACGACACTTGCTGAGAAAAGGAAAAAGTGTGGAGGAATACATAATGTAAAAACCAAATCTAAAAGTAAGCCCGGTTTAAGATTTCAAACCGCCTTTGAGTTTGAGTATGAAATGTTCGGACGCGCCCTTTCAGCCTACAGTGAAATGGTAATCATGTACGTACAATAGCTTTGTTTCAGAACTGTGAAACGTAATAACTACTGAGGTTTGAATTCAAATATACAAGTAAAGTTAATGGAAGATCAAAGTAAAGGTTGGGTGTAATGTCAACAATTATACTTACATTCCGTTTCAGCATGCTCTTCCACAGGAAAAACTCCCAGGGCTTTGTCCTGCTTGCGATTTTGCCAAAAGTACTTTGAGCACACCCCCGACGTAACTTTCAATGAGCATCATAGTGTTTTTGCCACTTGCCGGTTGAATTTGGCGCCTAATTCCAACTTCGCTGCATCTCAGGGTTGTTTCTGGTCCCCCAAATGTACACATTCAGACCTATGCCGCCCTGATCGATCACAATTTTGCTTTTTACGTAACTGGCGCAAGATGGCAGACATCTTTGGACCATAAATGACTCTTTGCGCATGCGCCGCGAATAATTTGATTGGTCGATATTTTTAGGCAGAGCACATGGTCTCAGAAAACAGAAAAGTAAACATTGGAAGCGTGAGTCACGCTCCCAAAAAATAGAAACTTTTTTTACATATATATTTTTTTCTGTAACTTTTTGCCCCATGGTTCATTCATCATCTGAAATAACTTTTTAGCGAAATCTAACCATACGATTATTGGAAAAAAGTCAAAATGTAGACGACCACCTTTAATAGTGCCCTATCCTGTAGCTGCAATGCTTGAAGTATCACCAAAAATACTCAGGGACTAGCAAAGTGCTCTTATATTTTTTACATAATTATACTATACTGTATACTGACATAAAGGTCAACATCCCTGAGCACATAAAAAAAAGGTCAAAATCACTGGAGAGTCTCCTTAATGGTGCCCTATCCTGTAGCTGCAATGCTTGAAGTATCACCAAAAAATACTCAGGGACTAGCAAAGTGCTCTTATATTGTGTACATACTTATATACAGTCATAATAACAAGGTCAAAATCCCTAAGCACATTAAAAATAAAGGTCAAAATCACTGGAGTCACCTTAATAGTGCCCTATCCTGTAGCTGCAATGTTTGAAGTATCACCAAAAATACTCAGGGACTAGCAAAGTGCTCTTATATTTTGTACATAATTATATACAGTCACATAAAACAAGGTCAAAGTCACTGGAGAGTCACTTTAATAGTGCCTTATCCTGTAGCTGCAATGTTTGAAGTATCACCAAAAATACTCAGGGACTAGCAAAGTGCCCTTATATTTTGTATATAATTATATACAGTCACATAAAACAAGGTCAAAATCACTGGAGAGTCACCTTAATAGTGCCCTATCCTGTAGCTGCAATGTTTGAAGTATCACCAAAAAATACTCAGGGACTAGCAAAGTGCTCTTATATACTGTTCAAAAAAAGAAACGCATAGTTGCTACTTGCCAAATTTGTTTTATTTTTCGAAAAAATTAACAGAAAATCCAATATTTAGATTATTTGTTTGAAATTTGGTATGGACACAGTTGAATGCACACACAGTTCATTTGCATCTTCAAATCAATCAGTCAATCAATACGATTGGGTGCCGAGGCTGTCAAGTCAGTAGGGGGTGTGACTGCCTTGAGCAGCAACAACTGCCCGGCACCTTCTGGGCATGGACTGGATCAGATGCCGGATATTTTGCTGTGGGATGGTGTCCCATTCCTCCTGAAGTGCCTGCAATAGATCGCGGTGATTTGCCGGCGCTTCTTCTCGCCTGCGCACACGTCTGTCCAATTCATCCCAGAGGTGTTCTATCGGGTTCATGTCTGGCGACATGGATGGCCAGGGAAGCACCTGGACATGGTGGTCGGTGAGGAACTGGGTGGTGAGTCGTGCTGTGTGCGGGCGAGCGTTGTCCTGCTGGAATATGGCATCCTGGTCAGCCAGAAGAGGAAGGGCGTGTGGGCGCAGAATTTCCTCCACGTATCGCTGGGCAGTTATGCGCCCTTGGACGTGCACCAGGGTGTTCCTTCCAGCGGTATTGATCGCCCCCCACACCATGACGCCTCCACCACCATGAACGGGTGCCTCATCCACACAGTTGGGCGCGTAACGTTCGTTTACTCTCCGGTAGACCCTCCTCCGACCATCATGTCGCTGGAGCAGGAAGTAGGACTCGTCGCTGAACCACACGTGTCTCCAGTGATTCCGGACGGTCCAGCGAAGGTGCTGGTTGCCCCACTGCACTCGGTTCTGGCGATGGCGGCGGGTGAGGACAGCTCCTCTGTGAGGTCTGCGAGCTCTCAAACCAGCTTAATGCAGGCCGACAGGAAACGATTCCGGAGGTGGCGGAGCCGTATGAAGCGGTCGTGAGCAGCAGTTGTCGCCCTTGGTCTTCCCGCTCGTGGCAAGTCAGCAACGGAGCCAGTGGCTTGAAACCTGACCCACAGTCTACTGATGGTGCTCTGGGACACGTGGAAGTGCCTGGCGATTGCATTTTCACTTTGGCCTGCTTGTAAACGACCCAATGCAATTTGGCGGTCTTCTCTGCTCAATCGGGCCATCTTTCGTCGCTGAATTGTCGTCTGATTTCTTTGTGGCGAACAATCCGCTTTTATGGGTTTTGGAAGACATGGTGAGAGCTCAATATTCCCCGAGTTTCACGAGATTACACTGAAGCATGACGAGTGGTCATGCCAAATGAGCAATTTTGACATTGTAGCCACTGATAACGCATGCGTCACGTGCAGAGCTCACTTGTGGCAATGGACGAAAGGTCGACGACCAGATAAACATTTTCTGCAGTTTGGTGGATATCCTTGTAGCCATATAACTAAATTAACCAAATATTACAAGCTATGCGTTTCTTTTTTTGAACAGTATATTTTGTACATCATTATTATACAGTCACATAAAACAAGGTCAAAATCACTGAGAGTCACCTTAATAGTGCCCTATCCTATAGCTGCAATGCTTGAAGTATCACAAAAAAATACTCATTGTCCAGCAAAGTGCTTTTATATTTTGTACATAATCATATACAGTCACATACAAAAAGGTCAAAATCACTGGAGAGTCACCTTAATAGTGCCCTATCCAGGGATCGCGCTAGCTTTTTAAACAAGAGGCGAAGCCATCAAGGCTCACGTAAGAAATCGACAAACAGTAACACAAACTCAATCACTCCGTCACACACACACACACACACACACACACACACACACACACACACACACACACACACACACACACACACACACACACACACACACACACACACACACACAGAAAGAGCATAGGTGAAACTGTGCAAGAAAGCGAGACACTAGATCTAGATCTGTCTGTCTGCATGTAGCCTACTTACAAGCAAAGAAACTACAATGTACAGTGTTTGTTACAAGGACACGACTGCCAACCAGTCTCGGCGCGCTCAAAATAATAATGACCGAAACTGTCAGTACTTCCTTCGCGTGACGTCTAACCCTCTTACGTCATAATGTGACGTCAATGTAATGTGACGTCTTCAAATGTTAGAGTTTCTACCACAGACATACACACGCACAGACGCACGCACGCACGCACGCACAGACAGACAAAGTTACGATCGCATAGGCTACACTTACGTGAGCCAAAAACGCGTAAGTCATACGCAACGAAACGAAACAAACGCGTCACGGACCAATATTTTTGCGTACTACGAAAACACGTACAGACACAAACAAAATACGCACGAAAGACTTAAAAGACACTCCTTACCTAAATACGGCGAGTTTTCCTGTCGAACTCCGCGCACGCCTGTCGAATAACACCCCTGCTGTCTCCAACCTTCGGGCCTTGCGACTTTGTTTCCCGCTCTAATACGACTAGACACACTTTCCGCCTTTTGGAAGCGCGAGATGGGAGAGCAGCTAATGTCTGTTTCATTATCCGACAAGACATTATCTGGTAATACCCTCGTTACGTTCGTTTGCGATACTTCGATGCAAAAGGAAACGGACTTTAGTTTTGACGCGCAGATTTCATGTGTGTCGTCACTTCTCGAGCCCTATAGTCAGTTTCAGGATCGGGTGATTATTAAGTCAGAGCAAAAGCGCTGCGTGAAGACAAGAAAAAGTTACAATATTTTTGCGTATGGCTTACGCGGCGCGGCGAAAAAAAACGCGTCAGCGACTTTTAAAATGCGTCCAATACGCAAAAATCGTGCGTAAACGCGATCCCTGCCTATCCTGTAGCTGCAATGTTTGAAGTATCACCAACCAATACTCATTGTCTAGCAAAGTGCTTTTATATTTTGTACATAATTAACATATAGTCATAATTATTAAAAAACGGTCAACATCACAGGAGAGTAACCAGTGCCCTATCTTGTAGCTGCATTTGAAATGCTTAAAGAATACTGTATCACAAAATTACACATTGACTACATTGAGTACATTTTCATAAAAAAATATAGGAATTAAAATTAAGTTTCACAAAAAACGGAGTCGTCTTATGCCCTGTACTGTAGCTTTTGTTGCGATGCTAGAAGTATAACTAGTCAGCAATGCATAAATGCCTTACAATTACACACACAAAACAAAACAAAATCAATGGACATGATGAACATTTCGCAAAATCAATTAATCGGTCTATTATAACGACCAAAATTACTACATATGCATAAATGGGAGGACAAATTTACAAAAAATATACACAGTGAGAATCAAATGAGGCAGAGTGCTGTTTCGAGATCAGATAAACAAAGGGACATTAGTGCCCTAAATGCATATGACATGTGTAACAGGTTGTCTAACAATTAATAACAAGTCGCGTAAGGCGAAAATACAACATTTAGTCAAGCTGTCGAACTCACAGAATGAAACTGAACGCACTGCAATTTTTCAGCCAGACAGTATACTCGTAGCACCGTCGGTCCACCGCTCATGGCAAAGGCAGTGAAATTGACAAGAAGAGCGGGGTAGTAGTTGCGCTGAGAAGGATAGCACGCTTTTCTGTACCTCTCTTCGTTTTAACTTTCTGAGCGTGTTTTTATGTTTATCTATATGTTTTTGGAATCAGGAACCGACAAGGAATAAGATGAACGTGTTTTTAAATTGATTTTGAAAATTTAATTTTGATAATAATTTTTATAATTTAAATTTTCAGAGCTTGTTTTTAATCCAAATATAACATATTTATATGTTTTTGGAATCAGAAAATGATGGAGAATAAGATGAACGTAAATTTGAATCGTTTTATAATTTATTTTTTTTGTTTACAATTTTCAGATTTTTAATGACCAAAGTCATCAATTAATTTTTAAGCCACCAAGCTGAAATGCAATACCGAAGTCCGGGCTTTGTCGAAGATTACTTGACCAAAATTTCAACCAATTTGGTTGAAAAATGAGAGCGTGACAGTGCCGCCTCAACTTTCACGAAAAGCCAGATATGACGTCATCAAAGACATTTATCCAAAAAATGAAAAAAACGTTCGGGGATATCAATCCCAGGAACTGTCATGTAAAATTCAATACAGATCGGTCCAGTAGTTTGGTCTGAATCGCTCTACACGCACACACACACACACACACACGCACGCACGCACACACACACACACACACACACACACACACACACACACACACACACACACACACACACACACACACACACACACACACATACACCACGACCCTCGTTTCGATTCCCCCTCTATGTTAAAAGATTTAGTCAAAACTTGACTAAATGTAAACAGTATAGTACCTCGCTTCTAGTAACTGTACTTATACACAGAACAGATATTTCTGGTACGTAATTAAAGAAGACAGTTATCTCTACTTGAAAAATCAAATATAACTATCTTGTCTTTCTTATTCTTAGTTTGACAATGACCGCACAAGACATCCTAGCGCCAAAAGGTTGTGCAAATTCAGTATCACACCAAGTGAAATAAAGACAGCTTTGCATAATTTAATTTTTTTAAATTTATTTATGATTAAATATAATTGGTTCCAGTGGTCAAGCAAAAAACCACGAAAATCAACAAACCAATTTTGTTTGCAACACAATAATATGTATAAGTTACAGCTCCCTCCATCCATGGTATCGCCTGATATTTTGTCGAGACTGGGTCAATGAATATGATGACGTCACTCGAGGCTCTGCCGAGAGTGACGTCATTATATTCTTTCACCCCGTCGAGACAAAATATCACGCGATACCATGGATGGACGGAACTGTAACGTATATATGGCCATGACCAAAGTAAAGATAATTTGTCATGGGATGTGGAAATAAATCATTGGAAATTCACCATGGGCAATCAACCCAAGCCTAGAAGTTGTAGAACTATATTTTGTTTCAGTCTTGGCAAGGCCAGTTTTGTCCAGTTCCGGAAAAGACATCATGAATTCATTCACCCAG
Organism: Littorina saxatilis; assembly: GCF_037325665.1. Taxonomy (NCBI): domain Eukaryota; kingdom Metazoa; phylum Mollusca; class Gastropoda; order Littorinimorpha; family Littorinidae; genus Littorina; species Littorina saxatilis. The sequence continues at coordinate 128,347 of NW_027128475.1, forward strand.
GCGAGACGAAAAAAACTATTCCATGGATGAAAACGTATAAGCGTATATCCCGTGACGCATCAAAGCTAAATTTTGTTTTGAAATGTACACAACGTACAGATAACTTATAACGACATAATCGCCTTCACAAGACAGGAAAAACGCACACTTTGTTTTTCGTCTGCTACAAATCTAGTCTTGTTGGTTGACGGCGAGAATAAAGCTTCAATCGTACCGTCATCAACTGGAATAAATGCTCAATCCGCTGTCAGTTCGCAACTGAACCTTGGTTTTTTTCTTTAACTTTTTGGTTAACATTGAAACGGCAATACAAAAGAGTGTTTCAGCTGTTTCAAGACACAGGCTTAGCTCCTTCTTTTGAGTTGCTTTTCAGTCTAAAATGACACCGGAAGCGAACAAATTGTCGCGTGTACTGTCGTCACAAAAAGACGAGTCATGACAAAGTTACACGCAAAGCGAAAGAGACTTTGACGTCATTTACTTTTGTTCGGAATTTTCCGTCTGTTCCTAGCTGTGAGTAAGCTTACCCAAAACGTCTTTGTTCTCTATTCACATTGCAGCTGTGAAATAATCAGTCTTGTGTCTTGGTCGTGTAGGTACAGAGTTTGCTTCTGCAATCATTGTGTTCGTGTTGATAACGGCTTCATAAGACAAATCAGCGAATCTATCGCGAGGAAGACGTGTATGTACAAATCACCGAACCCAACCCATTATTTGTGTGCATTTTTCTGAAGAATAAACTGCATGTGGTTAATTTCATCCGTTTAATGCTTGTCGAAACGAGCCATAAGGCTTTAGAATAAAAGATTTCACGCATTGCTTGGCCATCTGATCACAGATGAGGTCGCAGTTTGTAGGTTGAATCTATGAATCGGCCAGAGATAGATCTGCATTGCAATTTCTGGTACGACCTTCCAGATTATCAACAGCGGGTTCATGGTCGGAATCAAGAGGTCAAATTTGCGTGGCTCCCAATCATTTCATAAAAGATTTCCATTTTCTTGTTTCTGCGGCTGCGCAAGTTATTTTGCCTAGGTCATGGCCGAACTTTAGGCCTACGGAGAAATATCGCTGGATATTTTCTCCCTAGATTAACAGAGACAAAGAAGGGAAGTCATGCTGTATTATCCCATATCCAACCAACATTTTTTTTTTTTTTAGATATTTTAGATTTTTTTTTTCGCTTTTTCCCATCACAAACACACTCTCTAACACAAATATAATCATAACATTTTAACTTTTATTTTTCTTATGAGTTTTTGAGGACGCACGCTTGAAGAGTGCATGGTAGCCAACGGGTACGTATAAGTGTTCTCATGATGCACGCTCAGAGAGTGCATGTTTTCAAGAGGTTTTTTTTTATCTCCAAAACTTCACAAACAAATGATACGAACAAACACAAAGTAGTGATGACAAGACCTACAGTGTGTTGTTGTCTGAAAGGTGAAGAAATCTCATGTGTTCATCGAACCTGTTCCTGCCCATGGCACCAGAGACAGCGGTGTTGTGACAGTCAGTGTTTCTCTCCCAATACATGGTTCTGCGTGGAAGCTGGTTGTATCCAGAGAGGAGCAGTATGGCCATAAGTGTGCGGAACTCTTGCCTGGTGGTAACAAAGGTGTGGTTCCCTTTGTCTCTCCTCGCGTAGAGATTTGTCTGATCCACGATGTAATAAACCACGTCATCGTCAATAAGGAGTTCAAACATCTCCAAAGGATTGAGGTTTTCATTGAGAAATTGTGCTTGTGGAAGGACAGGCCACTGTTGTTGGAGATTTAGATTTCTTGGAAGATCTTCTCGTCTCCAATTACGCACAGGCGCTGCAGGCGCTGTTGCCTCTGATTCTGTAGCAGGCGGCCTGCAAGCTGTTGCCGGGGCACCGGTACCTGAATAGGAGCAGGTTGATTTCGCTGGCGATTATGTAGGTTACGTAGAGCAGGTGCCTTCTGTGGAGAGGTGGGTACTGATTGTGGAGAGGCGGGTACTGATTGTGGAGAGGCGGGTACTGATTGTGGAGAGGCGGGTACTGATTGTGGAGAGGCGGGTACTGGTTGTGGAGAAGCGGGTACTGGTTGTGGAGAGGCGGGTTGTCCAGGCGGGTCTTGATCTAACTCAGTCTCGTCGTTCGGGCCACCCATTCTGACTACCTGTCCATCACTGTGAGTCACTACTCCTTCAGCCTCAGCGTACCTGTCCACCCCCATCTTCCTCTCCGCTGTCTTCATCAGATAATTGCCCATCACCTGGGAAAGTGATGTACACAGCTGCATTGAAGAATCCATCTTCCTCGAGTTGACTCAAGACATCATGTACGTTCTTCCGTCGTGGGAGTCTGAAAAAGAATGCAAAGAAATAGAGTAACGTCAGTATGTTTGAATAACTTGCAAAGAATTTAGTGTGTTTGGTGCAAGCGAGAGTGTATACAACGTATGTATGAGCCTATAATGTAAATGCATGATTGCATACACAAATATGCACACTTACAAGAATGTATGCATTCATAACGTTAACCCACAACACCATGCCAGACGGGGAGGGGGACGGGGGGGGGGGGGGGGGGGGGCGACATTGCAGGGGAGAGCAGAGACACGAACATAGCGTCAAAAGAACACAATACGAACATAGCATCAAAAGAACACAATATTATCATCAAAAGAACAAGAAATAGTCCCCCCTACGCCGCACCACTGGATCCGCCACTGCATGTTTATTTGAAAGTCAAAAGCATTTTACTATGTGCATGTTTATAGAGTATGTAAGTACACAACACCCAGGGGTCTCTCGCTACCATGCACGCGTGAAGCGTACGTAGCCCAGCACTAAATATAGGGGCCTTTCACTACCATGCACGCTTGGAGCGTGCAGAGACGTTACCTTTTACTTCGATCAAAAGTTCCATGGAACTTTCATCCTACACACAAATCGAATCTAACATGTTTTTCCATAGATGTCCATGCAGATAAAAGTGCAAGCATTAGCAACATAACTGCTTTTGTAAATAAATGGCACTTACTGAGATTGACGTAAAGATTTCGAAGTCATTTTTCCGAGTCTGCTGCAGAAAAGATGTTTCCATGTGTGAGTTTTGCAAGCAGGAAGCGGGAAGGGGTGTTGGAAAGGTAGACAACTCTATCAGCAATCGCGGCACATCAAAATCAAAAGGGATCTCGCTTTCATTGCCTTCCATTGCCACTAAAACCTTCAACTTTTTTTATTCACGTGTGAAGCGTGCATGGTAAGATATGGGTTAAAAAAATTGTTTTAACAGGGCTTTTCTTTATGTTTTCCTAGCCCTGAGACTTTCCCTGTAAACTTGCTAACTTTTTCGTGCTCATGTAAGCAGGTAATGCTGAACTTTCTTTCAAAATCATATTCTTACACAAATACTGATTCTGTAGATTAAAGTGGATGATCAAAAAGGCCTTCCGCACTGACTATTAGGGTTTAACATCCTTAGACCAGTTAGCCTACATAGGGATCGATAGTGATTGGTAATTCGCTGAGGATATGGTATGATACTTTGACTTGACAAGCCCGCTGTGGCAGTCTTCTTCGACATGCCAGCATTGGGTTTCTCTCATCAAATAATCGATCATGATAATCTGAGGATGCATCCTTGTCTTCTAATTTTTCTAGCCCTGAGACTTTCCCTGCAAACTTGGGATCTTTTTTGTGCACAAAATGCTGAACTTTAAAAAAAAATTATATTCTTTCATAAATACTCATAATTTGCTGAGGATTCGGTATGATACTTTGACCTGACAAGCTCGCTGTGGCTGTCCTGTTCGACACGCCAGACGATTTATGCTTTTCTTTGTGTTTTTCTAGCCCTTAGACTTTCCCTGTGGAATTGGGATCTTCTTTGTGCACACTGTGCTGGAAATGCTCAACTTCCTTTTAAAATCATGTTCTTACACAAATACTAATTCTAAAGATTACAGGGGATGATCAAAAAAGCATTCTGTACGTAATTGCACTGGCTGACTGACTATTAGGGTTTAAAGATTTCTTAGACCGGCTGGCATACATTGGGATAGTAACTGATAATATGCTGAGGATATGGTATGATACTTTGACTTGACAAGCCCGCTGTGGCTATCTTGTTCGACACGCCAGCATTGGGTTTGTCTCCTCAAAGTATTGAGTGGCAATTATGATTGACACAGAGGGTGCATCCTTGCCTTCTAGTTTTCCTAGCCCTGAGACTTTCCATACAAACTTAGGATATTTTTTGTGCACCATGTGCTTGAAATACTGAACTTTCATTTAAGGGCAGACACCACAGTGAAAAAAGTGATTTTTTTGTTCCCTGGTCATTTCCGTTTTCTTTCTGATTCTGGATTTTGAACCTCTTCTGGTTACTCTGATGTACTGATTTTAGATCAGAATTAATCATAAACGGTCAAAACGGCTAAATGAACAATGTATGTGTATGCAATTGTGTATTGAAAACACACAAAACAGCAAAAAAATGCGTATGTTTGAGTGGTGACTGTGAGTCAAACAAATCGTGAACGGTAGTCACGTTTGCATGATTGGAATGAGTTGTCTTTTCTTTGCTAGGATCAGTTCATACCGCGGACAACGGGAATTTCCGTTTACTGGTTTCGCGCCGTTAGTAGCAGCATTCCAAAGAGCCGAAGAGAACCGATGAAGATTCCGGGAGATTCCGTATGAACAATTTTCGCTACTGACCAATCGAATCGCGGATATTAAACTTCGTTTATGCTCGGTCTCGTTCGGTTCGATTCGGCCTTCCCAGAATGCAATATTCTTCCATTTCCGCCAGATCTTGCCAAAGGCGATGTGAAACATCTACAGCTGCGATTTTCCTTGGATATCTTTGTGGAAACTTCAGTTTATCACACGTTTTACCCCGATTTTAGTGCTAGACACGCAAAGGATGATTATCGGGTAAAATCAGATCAGTTGCAGAGGCTGGCGTGACAGAAGTTTAAAAAGAAAGTGCGAGTCGATAGTGTCGTCTGCTATTGCTACGAACGAATCGGAAGATCAAGTTTTTGCATTCTTCTTCGTCCAGAATGAAAATTGGCTGGAAACTATGCTGCTTCCCTTGCAACAGCTGGGTTGGAGCAAGAAATCACCATCGGTGGTGTACGTTTGAAGCACGTTTCCATGTGTGTTTTGAACCACGACTTATTTTAGAGTTGCGGAGCGGAATGTGTACGGCAGTAAGGACAACACGGAGTTCGCCATTTATGGCAACGAGAAGGCAGACCCTATATCTTTTTTCGGGAAAAAAGCAAATAAACTGCTTAAAAAAAGAACAATCAATACAAAAATGACTTTGTTCAGCCATGGTGCAACACCATGCATCTCCTGGGAAATCTGCTGCAGCTGAATACTAGCCCAAGCAGAGCAGTAAAGATTCCAAGCAGCTGGTAGTAGGTATGCATTTTTTCTTCTTTTTTTGACAGAAATTTATGTAGAAGTTTATACATGTGTTTGCGGCTCTGGCTCTGTGTGTTCATGTGTGTGACTGTGTGTGACTGCAGAATAAGAGAATCTTACTAACAACACCCTGATGCAAAGAAACTGAATAGGATGCAAAGTCAGTAATGTGCGGCTACTGTGAAGCTTGGTTGTCACAAGGTTTGTCCTGTTGCGGCAAAACATCTGTTCTTTCCTCATTTATTTTCTTGAGCATATTACTTATAGCTTCCTCCTGTGATCAAAGTTTTCTTGTGGCACAAACAAACATGCATTCACATGGACCAGTGAGTGAACATTGCTTGTGGTCATACTTCCCATGCAGACCATATGGTTTCTGCATGCAGTCAGAGACATACATACAGAGATAAGTGTCGGTAGGTCGGCTTTTTTATATTTAGTCAAGTTTTGACTAAATATTTTAACGTAGAGGGGGGAATCGAAACGACGGTCGTGGTGTATGTGTGTGTGTGTGTGTGTGTCTGTCTGTCTGTCTGTCTGTCTGTCTGTCTGTCTGTGTGTGTGTGTAGAGCGATTCAGACTAAACTACTGGACCGATCTTTATGAAATTTGACATGAGAGTTCCTGGGTATGAAATCCCCATACGTTTTTTTCATTTTTTCAATAAATGTCTTTGATGACGTCATATCCGGCTTTTCGTGAAAGTTGAGGCGGCACTGTCACGCTCTCATTTTTCAACCAAATTGGTTGAAATTTTGGTCAAGTAATCTTCGACGAAGGCCGGGGTTTGGTATTGCATTTCAGCTTGGTGGCTTAAAAACTAATAAGTGAGTTTGGTCATTAAAAATCTGAAAATTGTAACAAACAAAAAAAATTTATAAAACGATCCAAATTTACGTACATCTTATTCTTTATCATTTTCTGATTCCAAAAATATATAAATATGTTATATTTGGATTAAAAACAAGCTCTGAAAATTAAAAATATAAAAATTATTATCAAAATTAAATTGTCCAAATCAATTTAAAAACACCTTCATCTTATTCCTTGTCGGTTCCTGATTCCAAAAACATATATATATGATATGTTTGGATTAAAAACACGCTCAGAAAGTTAAAACGAAGAGAGGTACAGAAAAGCGTGCTATCCTTCTCAGCGCAAGTACTACTCCGCTCATCTTGTCAATTTCACTGCCTTTGCCGTGCGCGGTGGACTGACGATGCTACGAGTATACGGTCTTGCTGCGTTGCATTGCGTTCAGTTTCATTCTGTGAGTTCGACAGCTACTTGACTAAATGTTGTATTTTCGCCTTACGCGACTTGTTTTTAATTTAAAAAAGAAGATTTAGTTGAGTTTTTAAAGGAGGCTACTTTCCATAAGTTGGAGTCACATACCCTCGTCACCGCCAACAGTTTTTTTCCGCATTCCCATCAATTTCATCGGGCTCATCAATCTGAACAATCACCAGATCCTCTTCGTGCACCTCACTCTCCCTTACAACAACAGGTGCAACTCTGAAAAAGAACAGACATATATACTGATTCTGAAGATGACAATAGATGATCAAAAAAGGCATGTATTTTATGTGTACGTTTTCACAAAACTAGCTTAAAAAAAGCTTCTCTTCAGAGAAAAGGATTAGGAACGCTGAAGAAGAAGAAGAAGAAGAAGAGAAAAGGATGTCTTACCCTGTAATAGCAACTACTGGTTTGAAATTTGAGGCAAAGTTCTGAATATTTCATAGACAAACTGTATGATAAATTACACTCTAGGCAGCCGTAGCTTACTGCATGTTCATACAAATGCTCCTGATTAGCGTTCCCTTGAAGACCAGGCAGCTGTGGCATCTGCCTGTCCCGTTGCGATGTCAGCCAATTGGCCAGGGCCGCGTCCAGCTCCTGTTCTGTGGCATTGGCGAATGTACGTCTAACTGCAGCTGCAAACAGAAAGATAAAGAAACGTAACCAACCAAATCAGAGGAATGAAGCAGGCTGCCCAATTATGGACGATCCACAACATTAAGTGGGAGGTCCCTAGTTTCCGACATTGCTGATCACATGCGCATAGGACTAGAGGTTTTCAAAATGTCCCGTCCACAGTGCCATCAACTTTCACAAAAAGCTGGATATGCTGTCATCAAAGACAGGTCAGGCCAAACAAAAATATACATATATTGAACACAACGGCAGCCTCATAGGTGTTATTCGGACAGATATTTTCTTGGCATCTCAAGAAGATTTCATGTCGGCAGGTTTCTGTTGAAAATGAATTTGATATTTTCATTTAATTCCCCGGAATACTTGGTATCTTTTCTCAGCTCCCTCTAAAATGTGGCTTCCGTGTCTGCTTGAAGTTGCAACATGTTCGGGTTGTGTTTGGCATTGGTTGTAGACTGATTGGATGGATGTACACTTGTCGCTAAGTGACTTGGAGAGGTGGTATTTCTTGTTAGGATTTTGAGTATTTAGTCCTTCACCAGTACAACAGGTATTGTAATGTGATAACACGATATTTGGGCGCATGCTTATGTCAGTGCTGATAGTCAAGCAGTGAACAAAAAGATGTTGACAAATTATGTTAAGGTAGCCGAGGCGGTGCTGGTCTGGTTTACAGCTACTGAAAATTGTAAAAAAAAAAAGAAAATTTATAAAACGATCCAAATTTACGTACATCTTATTCTTTATCTTTTTTGGTCACATTACCATCTAGACTCAGGGTTTCATCTACTAATGCATTAAATCTGAAAATGTCCCATCACAATTCCCTTTAGTGCGTCAAAGGGCGCATTGAGATTACCTCGACTGCGCCACCCAATGGACACTTTACATCGGAATACACACACACTCAAACAAACACACACATACAACATGAGATAGCGGCTAATTCTCAGATGGCCCCATATTGCACTATTTTGCATCTTTGTTCAAAAACGTGTACAATCATCTTTGACGCTTTTTGCCTTCGACTATGTCCCATCGGAATTTAGTTGAGGGAGACAAATGTCCCATTGCCTTTTTCTCACAGGTTAAACCCTGTCGACTCATTCATCAACCCGGCTTTCACTTTTAGTTGATCCACTGTTCAATGACTTCCAATTCACAATATTGACATGAAGCAAACCAAGCGTATAGGAAAACTTGACACGACTCGACTCCAAACGGAAGAGAAAGCAAACACTCAAAACGAACCAATTTGATTTACGAATAATCCAGTTGTGGATAAATTGGTTATTTCCATTGGTGAACCTAGTTCCTTTTTATATTTAGTCAAGTTTTGACTAAATATTTTAACGTAGAGGGGGGAATCGAGACGAGGGTCGTGGTGTATGTGTGTGTGTGTGTGTGTGTGTGTGTGTGTGTGTGTGTATGTGTGTGTGTGTCTGTCTGTGTGTCTGTCTGTCTGTCTGTGTGTGTGTAGAGCGATTCAGACTAAACTACTGGACCGATCTTTATGACATTTGAAATGAGAGTTCCTGGGTATGAAATCCCCATACGTTTTTTTCATTTTTTCAATAAGTGTCTTTGATGACGTCATATCCGGCTTTTCGTGAAAGTTGAGGCGGCACTGTCACGCTCTCATTTTCTGATTCCAAATATATATATATATATGTTATATTTGGATTAAAAACAAGCTCTGAAAATTAAAAATATGTTTTTTATAAAACAATCCAAATTTACGTTTATCTTATTCTCCATCATTTCCTGATTCCAAAAACATATAAATATGTTATATTCGGATTAAAAACAAGCTCTGAAAATTAAATATATAAAAATTATTATCAAAATTAAATTTTCGAAATCAATTTAAAAACACTTTCATCTTATTCCTTGTCGGTTCCTGATTCCAAAAACATATAGATATGATATGTTTGGATTAAAAACTCGCTCAGAAAGTTAAAACGAAGAGAGGTACAGAAAAGCGTGCTATCCTTCCCAGCGCAACTACTACCCCGCTCTGCTTGTCAATTTCACTGCCTATGCCGTGAGCGGTGGACTGACGATGCTACGAGTATACGGTTTTGCTGCGTTGCATTGCGTTCAGTTTCATTCTGTGAGTTCGACAGCTACTTGACTAAATGTTGTATTTTCGCCTTACGCGACTTGTTACATTTAGTCAAGTTTTGACTAAATGTTTTAACGTAGAGAGGGGAATCGAGACAAGGGTCGTGGTGTATGTGCGTGTGTGTGTGTGTCTGTCTGTGTGTGTGTGTAGAGCGATTCAGACTCAACTAATGTACCGATCTTTATGAAATTTGACATGAGAGTTCCTGGGTATGAAATCCCCGAAGGTTTTTTTTTTTTTTTTTTTTGATAAATGTCTTTGATGACGTCATATCCGGCTTTTCGTGAAAGTTGAGGCGTAACTGTGACGACCTCATTTCTCAACCAAGTTGATTGGAATTTTGGTCAGGTAATGTTCGACGAAGCCCGGACTTCGGTATTGCATTTCAGCGTGGTGGCTTAAAAATTACTTAATGACTTTGGTCATTAAAAATCTGAAAATTTAAAAAAAAAATGTTTTTTATAAAACCATCTAAATTTACGTTTATCTTATTGTCCATCATTTTCGGATTCCAAAAACATATAAATATGTTATATTCGGATTAAAAACAAGCTCTGAAAATTAAATATATAAAAGTTATTATCAAAATTAAATTTTCGAAATCAATTTAAAAACACTTTCATCTTATTCATTGCCGGTTCCTGATTCCAAAAACATATAGATATGATATGTTTGGATTAAAAACACGCTCAGAAAGTTAAAACGAAGAGAGGTACAGAAAAGCGTGCTATATCCTTCCCAGCGCAACTACTAAACCGCTCTTCTTGTCAATTTCACTGCCTATGCCGTAAGCGGTGGACTGACGATGCTACGAGTATACGGTCTTGCTGCGTTGCATTGCGTTCAGTTTCATTCTGTGAGTTCGACAGCTACTTGACTAAATGTTGTATTTTCGCCTTACGCGACTTGTTACATTTAGTCAAGTTGTGACTAAATGTTTTAACATAGAGGGGGAATCGAAACGAAGGTCGTGGTGTATGTGTATGTGTGTGCGTGCGTGTGTGTAGAGCGATTCAGACCAAACTACTGGACCGATCTTTATGAAATTTTACATGAGAGTTTCTGGGATTGATATCCCCGAACTTTTTTTTCCTTTTTTTGATAAATGTCTTTGATGACGTCATATCCGTTTTTATGTCAAAATTGAGGCGACACTGTCACGCTCTCATTTTTCAACCAAATTTGTTGCAATTTTGGTCAAGTAATCTTTGACGAAGCCCCGACTTTGGTATTGTATTTCAGCTTAGAGGCTTAAAAATTAATTAATGAGTTTGCTCATTAAAAATCTGAAAATTGTAAAAAATAAAGAAAATTTATAAAACGATTCAAATTTACATTGGCTTTGGGATTGCATTTCAGCTTGGAGGCTTACAAATTAATTAATGACTTTGGTCATTAAAAATCTGAAAATTGTAATTAAAATTATTTTTTTATAAAACGATCATCATTTTCTGATTCCAAAAACATATAAATATGTTATATTTGGATTAAAAACAAGCTCTCAAAATTAAAAATATAAAAATTATGATAAAAATTAAATTTTCGAAATCAATTTAAAAGCACTTTCATCTTATTCCTTGTCGGTTCCTGATTCCAAAAACATATAAATATGATACGTTTGGATTAAAAACACGTTCAGAAAGTTAAAACGAAGAGGGGTACAGAAAAGCGTGCTATATCCTTCTCAGCGCAACTTACTACCCCGCTCTTCTTGTCAATTTCACTGCCTTTGCCATGAGCGGTGGACTGACGATGCTACGAGTATATGGTCTTGCTGAAAAATTGCATTGCGTTCAGTTTCATTCTGTAAATTCGACAGCTACTTGACTAAATGTTGTATTTTCGCCTTACGCGACTTGTTCTATTTCGTGTTTAAAAAAGTTCCTGACCTACCTACCCCAATATGTTTTATCATAACCGGAAAAATACATTTCTTTAGGCCTAAGCAGTACCCGAATGTGTCACGATAGTGATAACACAAAAAGCCACGTAATTCATATGCAGACTATTATTGTTATTGCTGGCAAAGACGTCATGTTTTGTGCCAGAAAGTAAATATTGGAAAACATGGCGAATACTTCTTGATAATAAAAATAAAGTAGGTTTAGAGGAAGTTGACAGAAATGATGTTGGTAATCAACTGTTATTTAATAATAGACTGATTCAGTTTAAAGGTAAAGTGTTGGATTTTGTAAAATGGCGCCAGAAAGGTTTTAATGTTATAAATGATTTGTTGAATGTTGAAAGAAATCAGTTTCTGTTATGTGAAGATGTTCAGATCACTGTGCAGCAAAACCCTGCAATAACCTTTTTTGAATACAACGCTGTGATGAATGCAATTCCAAAACAATGGAAAGATTGGATTGTAGACAACCCAGCACATATAGTTAATGCAGATATACTTGATGATGAATTGAATGTGTTTAAAAGCAAACCCAAGTTAATTAAGTTATATTTAAAGAAAAAACGGAATTATAGCATTGAAAAATCTCATGCAATCGATTTTTGGAAAAGAAAACTAGATTTTGTTTTTTGTCGAACAGACGTGGTTGTTGCCATGACAGGTGACAAAAGAAGTGCGCCTGCGTGTGTTGCAATGGAAAATTTGTCACAATTTATATCCCACCAATATTTTATTACATAAAATGAAAGTAAGTCAAACAAAAAACTGTAACGAGTGCCCACATATTTTGGATGTCATGGAACACTTTTTCTATGAGTGTCCCCGAAATAGAAGGTTTTGGACATATATTGAAAAAATGTTCAACAGTCTGACAGGTCGGGCTTTCTTATTGTCTATTACAGATGTATTCTTCGGAATCGAAAAATGTCAGGAATCAGCGTTAATTAACCATGTTTTATTGATAGCAAAAATGTGCATTAGCAAAGTTAAGAAAACTAAATCGCATATTCCATTGGAAATTGTATTTCAACAAGAACTTGCGCTACTAAAGGTGTATCCCCATTGTCCTTAGTTAGGCTGTTGTTGAATTAAAAAGTAATTCAATGGAAATGTAACCTGTAATGCAAAAGAAAACAAAATTAAAATTTCATTGAAGAAAAAAAAAAAAAAAGACCAATGAAGAAGGATATGCTCACCGCCCAAAAAGAAAGAAAAAAAAGGAAAAAAAAAAAGAAAAAAAAGACGAAAGAGGCAAAAACGATGGGTTGAAGCAACCTTGCATGCAACTGAGGTCAAAAAAAAACAAAAACATGGCGAATACTTCATTGTACAACCATATATAAGCATGATATCGGGTTGTTGCAAAGAAAAGTTGGTTCACCAACATTAAAGCAGTATGCCACAGTATTATAACAGATGGTTGTTAGCTTGTGGAAGGTAAAACGCAGGCGCGGCGAAATATGACCACTCTAACACGCCACAACCATGCATCAGCGTTATGTTGGGTTGTGGCTGGAACTTTTCACCAAGTACTCGCGCCATTTCTCCACCCACAACGATCCAACAGTGGATGTGTCGTTGTGGCCCGAACTTCTTGTCGGCTTTCTTCATCTATGCCCATGCCACAACGAAATAAACATTTCAATTGCACATTTTGGACAGTTGTGTTTGTTTTCTTCTCTCCCAAACTTGTATTGATGGTTTAAATTAAGGAAATCTTTCCTTACAGTGAGAAGAATTAGAGAGTTCCGACATATTTGAATTTACATAGCCCTTAAAATATTTGAAGTGAGATTTCTCAAAATGGCCGTTTTTTACGTTTAGTCAAGTTTTGACTAAATGTTTTAACATAGAGGGGGGAATCGAGACGAGGTTCGTGGTGTATGTGCGTGTGTGTGTGTGTGTGTGTGTGTGTGTCTGTCTGTGTGTGTGTGTGTGTGTAGAGCGATTCAGGCTAAACTACTGGGCCGATCTTTATGAAATTTGACATGAGAGTTCCTGGGTATGATATCCTCAGAGGTTTTTTCTTTTTTTTTGATAAATGTCTTTGATGACGTCATATCCGGCTTTTCGTGAAAGTTGAGGCGGCACTGTCACGCTCTCATTTTTCAACCAAATTGGTTGAAATTTTGGTCAAGTAATCTCCGACGAAGCCCGGACTTCGGTATTGCATTTCAGCTTGGTGGCTTAATAATTAAATAATGACTTTGGTCATTAAAAATAATCTGAAAATTGTAAAAAAAAAAACTTTATAAAACGATCCAAATTTACCTTCATCTTATTCTCCATCATTTTCTGATTCCAAAAACATATAAATATGTTATATTTGGATTAAAAACAAGCTCTGAAAATTAAAAATATAAAAATTATGATCAAAATTAAATTTTCGAAATCAATTTAAAAACACTTTCATCTTATTCCTTGTCGGTTCCTGATTCCAAAAACATATAGATATGATATGTTTGGATTAAAAACACGCTCAGAAAGTTAAAACGAAGAGAGGTACAGAAAAGCGTGCTATCCTTCTCAGCGCAACTACTATCCCGCTCTTCTTGTCAATTTCACTGCCTTTGCCATGAGCGGTGGACTGACGATGCTACGAGTATACGGTCTTGCTGCGTTGCATTGCGTTCAGTTTCATTCTGTGAGTTCGACAGCTACTTGACTAAATGTTGTATTTTCGCCTTACGCGACTTGTTGAGATATATGTTTGTGGCTCGATCTGAACAGACGAAATACACAGTCATTTGTAGATCTGTTTTATCTGTTTGCCTTCTTTTGAAAATTAAACATATGATGCGTTAGTTTTAACTCTGTGTGTGTGTGTTTGTGTGTGTTTTTGTGTGTGTATGTGTGTGTGTGTTTGTGTGTGTGTATGTATGTTTGTGTGTGTGTGTGTGTGTGTGTGTGTGTGTGTGTGTGTGTGTGTGTGACGGAATGATTGAGTTTGTGTTACTGTTTGTGTATTTCTTACGGGAGCCTTGAAGGCTTCGCCTCTTGCTACATTATGTATTCCTCCACACGTTTTTGTTTTCTCAGCTAGTGTCGTGTCGTGTGTGTGTCGTAGGAAAGGGGGGGGGGGTTACGTTTTCAGTAGCCTATTCTACTTCGAACAGATCGAGCTCATCCAGATTAACTAAACTGTCACATTTTTTGCACAATCTTATAGATCTGTTCTTAGTTTTTTTACGGTATGCTTGGGATGGCCCTTATCTTCTGGGTGATGGCTTGTTTTAGTTCAGGGATGGTCTGAGACATTAAAATTGACAAAATTATGCAAGGTTATATGGGTTAAAAGAGAACGTTGTTTCAGTTAGGGACTCCGTTAGGGCTATCTGAAGGACAATGTGTACCAGGATAATCCTCAGACCATCCCTGAACTAAAACAAGCCATCACCCAGAAGATCAGGGCCATCCCAAAGGAAGAATGTGTTCGGGTCATTGACAACTTCGCTCGCCGTGCTCAAATATGCCTCCAGCGCAACGGTGGCTATCTGGAGCATGTTTTATGAACTGCTGTATTACTACTGTGGATGTAGTATTACATTGTAGGCATGTTGTTTTCAGAATTGTTAACATCTCAGCTTTCCATTTCAGTTTAGTTATTGTAAATATGTTGATTGGTTCAAGAAATAAAGCTGTTTGAATGGGTTAAAAGTTTTGTGAGACACCCTGTACATTCCGTCTGCGTGTGCTTTACACGAACGACTGTTTGGAAAAAAACCAGATTCTCTTCAGAGATTCATTATACTATTCAGTTTTGACCACCATGTTTTTATAATATTGTGTGATTGAATGATAAGGTGACGTGCATCTTCACGCAGACGCGCGCGCGCGTGTGTGTGTGTGTGTGGGGGGGGATGTGTATGTGTGTATGTGCCCTGTGACTTCAACATAAATTGTGTTTATTTAACAGTAACGTTACACATTGCCGCATTAACTACAAGCTTTCTACTCTCTGTCGTACCTTTTTCTGTCAAACATCTCCTGTTTATTTTTTTGATCTTTTGACTTTGTACACATCGTCCAGACAGCTGCGCTCCTCTACTGATTCACGACTACTTCGCATCCCCCATGTTAGAACTAAAACAGTTTTAGTTTTAAACTTGTGGTCAGAGGTCCTTCTCATATGCTGCCTGTCACGTTTCAATATATCACATAAGGTGATTATGAAACGGTTAGTTACTTCTAACTAACTAACCACACCACGATCCACTCTCGCAGTCATACAATTTAATAGAAACAACAAAAGTATAAGTTTCAGACGCCTGTTTAGTTTATGTAAAAACTCGCCACCTCCCTCGAGACTTCACTCAAAATATGTTCTTTTACGTTCAAAACGTAAATCCAATGGTCACTGACAAAATGCCAGTTAGAATATAGGAAATTATAGTAACACGCTGATCCCGTGTAAAGTTAGGAAAATATGACTGTTAGAAGTACTGGTTAATGCAGGTGTCACAAACCCCACGCTGTCACCGCTCGAGTATAATCATAAATAGAAAAGATGACAACGGTGGTAAACAGGGTGCAAAGACATGGTGCACTTAGCTTTTCTTCTGCCACTGAGTGGACGTCCTGTAATTAGTCTTTAGTCTCCACAACTGCTCCGTCGAATGAAGTGCTGGTTAGCGTAGTGACGAAGCAGGGAACAGTGGAGACATCAGGCGCCGCACCCAGTCGCTGGTTAGCTGGTTAGCCGGTTAGCTGGTTACATCACTCCCCGTAGAGTCCCGCAGATAACAGCCCGCAAAAATAGCAGGTAGAAATGAAGACAGGAAACAAAGGCTGCAAACGAAAAAGCCTCGGTACACTAAACATGTCATGCTACCCCTCAACCTCCACCTTTAAACATGTCATCTTTACATATTTCACCGAGCACGTGGGCCTGCAAAAACGGACTTTTACAACAAATCTATGTAGGTAGCACTCTCCTTGAAGCGAAAACTGCTTCCTCCTTTGAATGGCACCTGTTCGTCAACAGCGATACCCCATTCGCCTCTTGCTGAATACTTTATGCCGTGAAATTACCTCACCGCACAGCGAAGAGAATATGACGACCCGTCAACGTCAGACCGCAATGTGAACGGAGAGAAAGTGGTCTCAAACTGAAGTTTCCTGAAGCCCTCCTGTACATATGCAGAGCGGCGCGTTGAATATCAATCCAGAAATCAAAGCGATGAAGTCCATCAAACTCGCAGGAAATATAAGACACCGACCGTTCTCCCCAGCGCTGAGTTTTCGAGTGTGAAAATCCTTGTCTCAGACAGACAACCTTGAGAATAACACGTGACTAACCTTGTCACATAACAAGTTCAGCTATCGACAATTCTGCCTCGCCAAGCAAAATTATCCCCGTGAAAAGCGTGCAAAACAGAAATCTCGTGCTTGTTTGGCGCTGTCAGCAGAATCCGTTTCCGGTGACGGAAAACAGACGCTTTCTGTTGCACTGGATCAAGAGAGGGCACCCCACCGAGTGACCTTTTCTTGATCCCTGTCACCTAATCGTGACACTGCCACTTAACAATGAAACTCCATCCCCCATAACATTCGCCACATGGACTCAACCCCCGCCTTAAAACCGCTTTATAAACCCACCAGTTTAAACTATATCTGGAATAAAAGACAACTCTTTACCTGTACTGTTTAAAGAGATGGCATGTACATGATGTGTGTTGTGTCACAGTGGCACAATATGTCGTCTGTTTAAAGCCACAACCATATATCTCAAAATATTTGATTTTTCAAATTTTATATTTCAGAATACAG
>NW_027128476.1:0-22500 GCF_037325665.1 Littorina saxatilis
ACACACACACACACACACACACACATTTAAAAAAAAACTACGCAAAAACACCTTTCTCCCTTTCGTTAATTTGCAGGTGTATTCGCCGATAAAATAAAAATTTTGGTCAATTAACAAAAGCAATATGAAAGTACTTTTTTCTCGTAAATGCCATGGTAAGCAATGTCACACACATGAATTTAAACAGAAATGTTCAAATAAAAACGAAAATATATTAGATGTTCTTCAGGCCAAACAAAAATATATGTTGGTTTAGGGTAACCCGACCGACCCTATTATTTCAAGCCGACCTTAAAACTTTGTTTTCATTTCTGACACATTTTGCGAACCATACCGAGACTAAGGGAAGTAGCCCCCTTTAAAATCGACTAAATTATTTTTTTTTTTAAAAGCCGACCTACCGACCCTGTCGTTTTTGGTCACGTTACCCTAAACCAACATTTATTTTTGTTTGGCTTTCGAGATTACTCTGAACAGGAGTCGAGACGTGAACCTGAGATATTACGGATAACCAGAGTGAGATTCTTAGGTGTCCAATTACCTCATGCTTACAACAGCTGCACAGGCATCGATAGAACTTTTAAGATATCTTTTGTCTGTGTCAAGTTCTTGTTTCAGACTGCTCGCACGCACACACACACACACACACACACACATACACACACACACACACACACACACACACACACACACACACACACACACACACACATTTAAAAAATTTAAAAAACAATTTTAAATTTATTTGACTTGTTAGTGTCCCCAATTATTTGTTACGGCGCAGAAGTATGGTTTCCATACATTATAAAAAATACACATATATTTGACGACATTGATGCCTTTTTTCAATGTTGCATCTCCAAGGAATGCCCTCATGAAAGTGCACATATAAGATTTTGCAGATTCATTCTTGGTACGCATAAGAAAAGTATGAAAATTCCAGTGCTAGCAGAACTAGGACGGTTTCCAATAGGATTGAGAATATTATCACAATGCATAAAATATTGGGCTCATATACTAGAGACTAAAAAAGACTCCTACATATATCAAGCATATTTATCACTATTAGATCCGTCACGGGAAAGTTCATGGTCACATTTCATAAAACAAGCAGTAGATAAATTAGGATTTAATCATGTCTGGCAAAATCAATCTACATTTAATTCTAAAAAGTTACAAAAAGCCATACAAGAGAAATTAGAATGCAAATTCATAAAATTCTGGATTAATAAAAAGTCTGAAGGAAGTTCAAAATTAAAATTCTACGCAAAAGTAACAGACTCGAGGAAATACGAATTGCAATCTTATATCAATGAGGTAAAAAATTTAGATCACAGAAAAGCATTAACAAAGTTAAGAATAAGTGCACACGATTTAGAAATTGAAAAGGGTCGACATTTAAATACACCAGTAAATGACAGATTATGCAAAAAATGTAATGTGATAGAGGATGAAATACATTTGTTGGATAAATGCACCAAATATACTTCCATTAGAGAAAAATTCATATCAAGCATAGCCTATTCAGGCCAATACACTCTTCCCAGCCAAATATTACAAATACCCAAACTACAAACCCAGCTAGCACAGTTTGTTTACGAATGTTTCAAAAAACGGTGATGTTTTCTTTTACTACAGTTTCTTTGTTAATTAATTATGTGCCTTATAAACTGTGTGTTTCATGGCAATAAAGATTATTCTATTCTATTCTATTCACACACACACCATGCGTTTGTCATATGCGCACACATACACACGCCCGATCAGATGGAAGCATTCTAATCAGACACTTTCTAATACGGTGAAACGATACTACGCTTCGGCTACCTGTCACGGTTAACTGGACGGCGGCTGCATCAATAGTACGGAGAAACGAGATAGGGTGAACCGAAACCAAACCCCTGTCATGAGGTAGTATATCAAAGGTGCTTGGTGGCACAGCCCTTCCCGTGAAACCTCTTCCTCTCAGATGTGGCCTGGCTTCTACATGGGACAACGACAACTTTCCATTTTGAAAGGAACCAAAAACCAACACCCTCACTGCTTCACGAAGTGAACGATATTTTTTATGAATTACAACAACAACAAAAACCAGACAAACAAACAAGCAAACAAGTAAACAAACTAACTAACAAACAAACAAACAAACAAACAATCCCACAAACAAACAAACAAGCAAAGAAACAAAGAAACAAAGACACAACTGATCAAACGAACGAACGAACGAAGAAACAAACACACATACAAACAAACAAACAAACAAACAATCACTGGTGCCCCTTCACAAATCAAATCATGCACAATCTCATTCGGAAGAGAAAACTTCTAGGCTGTGTCGAAGTGAAGGGACATACTTTTTTTCTAGACAATTTTCCTCCTCGCAATTTAGCCGCAAACTTAATGACTAATGTAAAAGTCATGAAGCACTCTGGAAAAAATAGTTTAAGTGTTTCTTAAAGAATACGAATATGCAAACAAGTGTGGCCTGTAAAGGAGTCGGTTCATGACCTCAGAGCTACGAAACGATTACAATTTCAAAAGTAAATCAGAGGCCTTGGATTTTCGAACAGTCTGTGCAGTTACAGCTCTGGGCTTCACACGCTGGAGATCTTTTGACCAGGAATAGTCATGATATTGTGGCGGGAGAGCCCTAATTGTAGAAAGTGTAATGTTATAGGATTAAATATTGAAGGTTCAGGACAGTCATGGCGTACAGAGTCAATATGTCACGCTATCGCTGGCCTCGGCTTTCAAAAGAAGCGTAAGAGTAATTGGTATCGAAACCAAAAGTAGACGACGCAAGGGAAGTAATTCCCTTTTCAGTTCCGGGTTGGCGGCCATTCGTGTGGCGCTGACATGATTTACCGGCATACATGTTAATAAACATTGGTAAAACTTGACAAATGTCAAGTTAAATGATGGGAGATTGGATGAAAGTTGTTTGATGTGCGTGGTTTAGCAACCAGAAGATATTCTTTTGGTTAATAACGTAACAGGAGTACGACGATCGGCGTTCGTCGCGTTGGAAACAACGATCGCCGGACGAGGTTGTCGGTTGATCAGAAAGGATAGGAATCGTAAAATATAAGGAAATGGACGTTATTTTGATGTGGATAAAATGATATGTGGAATAAATAAGTTAGGTTATTGGTGAATTATTCGTTATGTTAACCAGTAAGCCAGAAGATAAGGGAAAAAGGACGGACTATATTGTCCGCGTAATGTTTTGAAAGTAGTGCGGTTAATGTTCTTTTTCGGTCAGCCAATCTGCCTCTGGTTCTGTATCTTTACTACTTTTCATATTTACAAGGCGTGTTTATAGCCACTCCTTGAACCAATGCTACCTTAATTGATATAAGCAATACATAAAAAAAAAAAACATCGATCTTATGACAGAGTCGAGATAGCTAACACCGTTGAAATTACAGGCTGGATATTAAGAGAAGACATTCCATACATTCCTAAAGCAACGTGTTTGCCGATTTCAGACTGTAAAGGCGCAATCTTTCTTGTGTAAAAAGTTCGATTCACCATCTGAAATCAGTCTGGTCACGCTTTTACATGGAATAAGCACAGGAGCTTGTATCAAATCGCCGGTCGATCATTATTTACAGTCCACTACTACGACATACTACTACTATATATACTACAGTAGTAGTATGTCGTAGTAGTGGACTGTAAATAATGATCGACCGGCGATTTCTTCTTCTTCTTCGTCGTTCGCTCAGACCGGCGATTTGATACAAGCTCCTGTGGGAATAAGATTATCCATCCACTTGAACAGTCTGGGTGCTCGATGTGAAGAGAGGGAATTATTTAGGAATTCATTTCTTGACGGGCATTAGTGACAATCTTCAAAATAAATTAATCTGATGTTATCAATAGTCAAATGAGACGGGCGCTGTGGCGGGGTGGTAAGACGTCGGCCTCTTAATCGGAAGGTCGAGGGTTCGAATCCCGGCCGCGGCCGCCTGGTGGGTTAAGTGTGGAGATTTTTCCGATCTCCCAGGTCAACTTATGTGCAGACCTGCTTAGTGGCTAATCCCCCTTCGTGTGTACACGCAAGCACAAGACCAAGTGCGCACGGAAAAGATCCTGTAATCCATGTCAGAGTTCGGTGGGTTATAGAAACACGAAAATACCAAGCATGCTTCCTCCGAAAGCGGCGTATGGCTGCCTAAATGGCGGGGTCAGAAAAACGGTCATACACGTAAAATTCCACTTGTGCAAAAACACGAGTGTACGTGGGAGTTTCAGCCCACGAACGCAGAAGAAGAAGAATAGTCAAATAATTTTGATTTTTGGCATGAGTCAAGGTGGAGGGAAGGTCTTATCCCATCATCATAGTCTACTGGCCTAATCTCGGATGTCAGATAAACACAGGGATGACTCCCACTTACTCTATTACACATGTCGAATGCAGTTAGAGCGCTTACTTCATTTTGCTTAGGCCAAACAAAAAAATAGGTGTGGTTACGGTAACATAGCCAAAAAAAATAGGGTAGGTAGGTAGGCAATCACTTTTTTTTTTTTTAAACTTTTTTTTCTAATGTGTACAAATTAAACCTACTTGACAGGGAAATAAGTGTGCGTTTTTTGCACTTGGTTTTTTTTTGTTTTTTTTGAGAAATGTAATAAAAAGTTATAGGATCGGCCCCTAAAAATAGGGTAGGTCGGGTTACCGTAACCACACCTATTTTTTTTTTAGGCCTTATCAGACCTCTAAACAGCGCTCTGCAGCATCTGTTTAAGATTCTCATCTCAGATGGTCGAACTGATGCAGATGGTTTACACAGGAAGGAATGTGTCTTTCAGAAGTGAAATGCCTAAAAAGGTGCATTAGGTGCGTTTGGAATGTCTTATTTTAATATCTGGCTTGTAATTTCTGAGGAATTAGCTTGCTCGAATTAGCTTGCTCGACGCTGAAATGAAATCGATGTTATTTGAAGAATCTTGCTATAAAGAGGGGTAGGGTCTGTAACGCCTTTATTTCCATGGCATCTGCGATTAGAACCAGAAGAAAGACAAGAGTTTTCTACCCTAGCTGCCAACAATCATGAAGGTCGTTATCCTTCTGTTGCTGTTTGCTGTTGCGCTGACTGAGGGTGAGTATCTTTACTTGGTTGCAATATTGGCCAACTTCGCTTTACCCTGGTCTGCTGCTATTCGTCATTATATTCGAATTAGTTTGTCTACATGCGTATACTTGGTCTTGATCGGTAGAGGTCATTTGAGGTACCTTGGCCCTTGCTTTTTTCGTAACACTTTTGTTTTGAATATCTGCGATCTCAGGTACTAGGTCCATTCATTAAAACCTATCTCATGGAGAATCAATCCGTTCTTTTATGTACGGTAGGAAGATGGATTGTATTCCGTATCATTTATGAATCTAAAAACACATAGATACATAATGACAGTCATTATTGTGTACTCTGAAAATGAGCTCAGATTGAAAGGAAATCGTGTTATGCCAGCTCGACCCGTCTCGGTTTACGGGTAGGGCTAGCTAGGTAGAAGTAATCTCGACGATAACTGATCCCAGAGTTTAAGCGTCGATCTCTAAATTTCAGGCCGACAAATTGACTAAATGTGTTGATATCGCTTGACCCAACTTGTTTGGTTTTCCAGGTGCGCCTAAGAGAGAGAAGAGGGGTAAGTCCGAACACTTTTCTTCCTTAGTATTTAAATGAGACCGTAGCAAACACGCGCCTCACACGTACCACGTCACAGTATGTATATATGTCCACCCAACCCTCTCCCCCTCCAACCGCAACACACGCACCAACAGGCATGCACGCGCACAAGCGCACCGTTACAAAGCAGCACACGTATACATGCAGACGCACATATCCTTCATAGAAACAGTAACACACATGGACAAGCCCTCACAAAAACGCGTGAGCAAACGTCCAGATAAAAATACAGTCAAACAGACAGACATACAGACAGACTGACTGACGCACACACACACACACACACACACACACACACACACACACACACACACACACACACACGCGCGCACACACACACACGCATGCACGCACGCACGCACGCACAAACGCACACACACACACACACGCACGCACGCACGCACGCACACATACAAACTGACACACACACACACACACACACACGTACACACACACACACACACACACACACACACACACACACGTACACACGCATACAACCGCGCGCGCGCGAACACCAACAGGCGCTTCTGCAGTGACGCATGTTCACCAACATACACTTTGACGACGACAAACGACGACGACAACGACGACGATGATGATGATGATGATGAAAATGATGATGATGATGATAATAATGATGATAATAATGATGATGATGTTGATGATGATGAAGATAAAGTGTGCCAATGCGCCCTTAAAACAATGAGATAAATACTGACACCGATAAATTGTGTAAGCGATGAGAATCAGCAGTTTATCCTGCTTACGTGAGAGAGACCATCCATGAGATAACAACATCGTTGAATTCACACGTGGGGACATCATGTAAATGAGGTCGTGTCAAACTAGTCGTGCAGGGATGTAACTGAGTTTTCACTGCTCATGATGCCAAATCACCGAGACAAACGTCATTCTGGAAACACTTTTGCGCTTTCTGTTTCCCTTAGAATTTGTTTAAACACTATCACGTCACACTGTACTTCATACACTGACGTCACTTTGCTTTGAAGTCAAAGATTGCACAAGGCTTTGGAAGACATCGAGGTTCCATAAGAAGCGTCTTCAATTTGGACGCGTCTACTCCGAGATGTTTTGAGCAAAGGCATGTTGGATAAACCGAATATTTCATGGTTTGCTGTGTCCAACCAGATTTACACTCTTTGCATTTTTCGAATAGTGAAAAGCTCACTTTCGCTCGCATTTCATAATTTTAAAATCAACTCGTGTAAATCTGGTATGACATTCCACTCTACATGAAGCCTTTATTTCTTAATAAAATATGCACATCGGATCTCAGAATGGACTGGGTGGCCGAGTGGTAACGCACTTGCGCTCGGAAGCGAGAGGTTGCGAGTTCGACCCTGGGTCAGGGCGTTAGCAATTTTCTCCCCCCTTTCCTAACCTAGGTGGTGGGTTCAAGTGCTAGTCTTTCGGATGAGACGAAAAACCGAGGTCCCTTCGTGTACACTACATTGGGGTGTGCACGTTAAAGATCCCACGATTGACAAAAGGGTCTTTCCTGGTAAAATTGTATAGGCATAGATAAAAAATGTCCACCAAAATACCCGTGTGACTTGGAATAATAGGCCGTGAAAAGTAGGATATGCGCCGAAATGGCTGCGATCTGCTGGCCGATGTGAATGCGTGATGTATTGTGTAAAAAAATTCCATCTCACACGGCATAAATAAATCCCTGCGCCTTGAATATGTGCGCGATATAAATTGCATTAAAAAAAAAAATCCCTGCGCTTAGAACTGTACCCACGGAATACGCGCGATATAAGCCTCATATTGATTGATTGATCTCATAGTAGCAGTCACCTTAGTGTTTTAAGGGACGCAACCTTATTTTGCACCAACCATATACACACCGACATAAATATTCTTTTCCAAATCAAAAAACAAAAAAGATAAGTTGTTGTAACGTTTGTTAGTGACTGTAACGTATTGTTTTGTCAATAACACACGTTCCAACAACCTACCTTTCTTGGTTTTTGATTCTGAATTTTCAAACGTTGGCAGTCTCTTTGTTTTTGGATTTTCAAATATGGACTATTACTTTTTTTTCCGTTCTTGGTAGATGTGAAATACACACTAATTGTCTTGTATGTCTTCCGTCCTGCTGTCAGGAACCCAAACCTTACCATGCGACGTCTGGTTTTGGGAGTGTGAAGACCCCTGTCTGACCGTCACGTGTCCTTTCTTCCACGAATGTCGGTAAGTCCACTTGCCTGTACATGACGTGTCCTTTTGAAGCGAATGTCGGTAAATCAGATTCCCTGTACATGACGTGTCCTTTTGAAGCGAATGTCGGTATATCAGATTCCCTGTACATGACGTGTCCTTTTGAAGCGAATGCCGGTAAATCAGATTCCCTGTACATGACGTGTCCTTTTGAAGCGAATGTCGGTAAATCAGATTCCCTGTACATGACGTGTCCTTTTGAAGCGAATGTCGGTATATCAGATTCCCTGTACATGACGTGTCCTTTTGAAGCGAATGTCGGTAAATCAGATTCCCTGTACATGACGTGTCCTTTTGAAGCGAATGTCGGTATATCAGATTCCCTGTACATGACGTGTCCTTTGAAGCGAACGTCGGTAAATCAGATCCCCTGTACATGACTTGTCCTTTTGAAGCGAATGCCGGTAAATTATATTCATTATACATTACGTATTCTTTTTGAAAGCGAATGTCGGTAAGTCCACTTGCCTCTGCATCTGCTTGTTCATGACGTGACCTTTTGCCAGCGAATGTCTGGCAAATTAGTCCACTTGCCTATATCACTTGATAAACATGACGTGACCTTTTGCCAGCGAATGTCTGGCAAATTAATCCACTTGTCTATATCACTTGATAAACATGACATGACCTTTTGCCAGCGAATATCTGGCAAATTAGTCCACTTGTCTATATCACTTGATATACATGACGTGACCTTTTGCCAGCGAATGTCTGGCAAATTAGTCCACTTGCCTATATCACTTGATATACATGACGTGACCTTTTGCCAGCGAATGTCTGGCAAATTAGTCCACTTGCCTATATCACTTGATATACATGACGTGACCTTTTGCCAGCGATCCACTTGCCTATATCACTTGACAAACATGACGTGAACTTTTGCCAGCGAATATCTGGCATATTAGTCCACTTGTCTATATCACTTGATAAACATGACGTGACCCTTTGCAAGCGAATATCGGGCAAATTAGTCCACTTGCCTATATCACTTGATATACATGACGTGACCTTTTGCAAGGTAATGTCGGTAAGTCAGATTCCCTATTCATGACGTGTCCTTTTTGAAGGCGAATGTCGGTAAGTCAGATTCCCTATTCATGACGTGTCCTTTTGCAAGCGAATGTCGGTAAGTCAGATTCCCTATTCATGACGTGTCCTTATTGAAGGCGAATGTCGGTAAGTCAGATTCCCTATTCATGACGTGTCCTTTTGCAAGCGAATGTCGGTAAATCCACTTGCCTGTACATGACCTGCCCTTTTGTAAGCGAAGGCCGGTAAGTCAATTTTCCTCCGCATCCATTTGCCTGTTCATGACGTGACCGTTTTGCAAGCGAATGTAGGTAAGTTCACTTGCCTTAGCACGACGTGTTCTTAGGCAAAGCAATGTTTGGACATGACTGACTTACGCCGACACGTTTGTTATTTATGGTTATTTGTTGCAAGATAGTTACAAGATGTATGTGCATAGCTGTCTAGGAAGCAGAACATGTTTAACATTTGAATCTTGATATCTTTCCCAGCGCCTGTCACTGCGAAGCCAAGTGCGAGCTGCCACTTGAGTTTGATTGGTGGAAGAGAAAAAAATAACCTTGGACGGTCTACGGCCACTCTAGTTCCTTTGACGGTCTAAAGCTTCAGTCGTTCCCTGGAGAGTCTAAGGCTACTGTCTTTCCATGAACGGTCTAAAGCTTCGGTTTTTCATTGGACGCCCTTACGCTACGGTACTGTCTTTGCTTGGACGGTTTAACGCTACTGTGTTTTCCTTCGACGGTATGACGCTTCTGTCTTTCCTGAACAACTATTGACGAATTAAACAAAGTGTTTCAAAGCAACATTTACTAAGTGTGTACGTGTTGGATGGGGGATCTGGAAGGAGGGTTGTGGTGGTGCGCGCGCATGCAAGCACACACGAACACGCACCCATGCACGCACGCATGCCCCCCTTCCCCCCACACACACACATTAATGCACACACACGCAGTGGCGCACACACACACACACACACACGCACACCACACACACACACATACACACACACGCACACACACACACACACATATTATTATTATTATTATTATTATTATTATTATTATTATTATTATTATTATTATTATATGACCAAGTGGAGAGATGGGCTTATTCCATGTTTAAGCCTGGTAACATCGGTTGGTGAGTCGATTCGTCCATACTGGAAGGACTATGCCTTGACGACCGGTAGCAAGACAAGCTATGGGAAGACAAATGTGAACGAACACAGACCAATCACCAGTAAGAACGTTGACGTACCACTGGCTATCCCGACCGTTCGCCCGTCTTCATTCGCACACGCACACACTCACCATTATCACTGCAACAACACTGCCACCATCACCATCACCACCACAACCACCACTACCAACAAAAACGATGTCAACTGCACCAACAACAACGACGACGACATCACCACCACAACCATCACCTCCAACACAATCATCAACAACAACAACAACAACAACAATAAAAACAAAACGTGCCAACAACAACAACAACAACAACAACAACAACAACAACAACAACAACAACAACAACAATATGAGGCCGTTCTGAGGGGAACAGAAGTCTTCTTCTTCTTCTGCGTTCGTGGGCTGAAACTCCCACGTACACTCGTGTTTTGCACGAGTGGAATTTTACGTGTATGACCGTTTTTACCCCGCCATTTAGGCAGCCATACGCCGCTTTCGGATGAAGCATGCTGGGTATTTTCGTGTTTCTATAACCCACCGAACTCTGACATGGATTACAGGATCTTTTTCGTGCGCACTTGGTCTTGTGCTTGCGTGTACACACGGGGGTGTTCGGACACTGAGGAGAGTCTGCACACAAAGTTGACTCTGAGAAATAAATCTTTCGCCGAACGTGGGGACGAACTCACGCTGACAGCGGCCAACTGGATACAAATCCAGCGCGCTACCGACTGAGCTACATCCCCGCCGGGAACAGAAGTGACTGCAATGAGTCACATGTGCATGTGGGTGGCTTCACGCATTGTCATGATTTTGAACCTGAATACCCGTTGTACCCTTTGTGAATCGTACAATCTCAATAATTGTCTTTGCTTTAGTAGTTTGCATCGGCTAAAATATACTGTGCTACAGACTGTTTAAATAAATCTCTATGGATACTTATCCTTACATTGCTGTCAACCGGCACGGTTGGCCTTGTGGTAAGGCGTTCACCCCGTGATCGGGAGGTCGTGGGTTCGAACCCCGGCCGGGTCAAACGTAAGACTTTAAAATTGGCAATCTAGTGGCTGCTCCGCCTGGCGTCTGGCATTATGGGGTTAGTGCTAGGACTGGTTGGTCCGGTGTCAGAATAATGTGACTGGGTGAGACATGAAGCCTGTGCTGCAAACTTCTGTCTTGTGTGTGGCGCACGTTATATGTCAAAGCAGCACCGCCCTGATCTGTTTACGTTCATCTTATTCTTCATCATTTTCTGATTCCAAAAACATATAAATATGTTATATTTGGATTAAAAACAAGCTCTGAAAATTAAAAAAATTAAAAATTATGATCAAAATTAAATTTTCGAAATCAATTTAAAAACACTTTCATCTTATTCCTTGTCGGTTCCTGATTCCAAAAACATATAGATATGATATGTTTGGATTAAAAACACGCTCAGAAAGGTAAAACGAAGAGAGGTACGTAACAGTAAAGCGTGCTATGAAGCACAGCGCAACCGCTACCGCGCCAAACAGGCTCGTCACTTTCACTGCCTTTTGCCCTAGCGGCGGACTACGTTCAATTTCATTCTGTGAGTTCCACAGCTTGACTAAACGTAATAATTTCGCCTTACGCGACTTGTTTTTTTTTTTTGGCGTCACACCGTATATATCTCTTGTATGAAATATTAGTCCAATATCATACTTTTTAGAGGTGAATGACGTCAACAGGAACAAACAATTCATGTTATTGCCAAGCGTGGGTTTAGATTGATGCGCAGTTTCAAGTGTTATGCATGAGATTGAATCCTACATAATTATGCGAGAGGGACGCCCCATGTCAACCATAAACTCACACGAGTGTTTATATCATGTAAATGAGGTGGGGTCAAACTACAGTCTGGCAGACACCTAATTTTCCTCTGCTCATGGTGTCAAAGTCATCGAGACGAACATCACTCTAGAAACACTTGTATACATGTGTTTGCTGTTTCCTCTAAAAGAATTTTAAAAAAACGTACACATCACGACATACTTTCTCGCTTTGACGTAAAAGATTCAAATAAGGTTAATTTGGGAGAGATCCATGCAGCTTCAAAAAAACACGTCCTCAATTTTGACTGTGAATGGGATTTTTCTTTATACACAAGGACACAGACAAAACACACAACCTAGAAGACCACAATTGTCTAGCTATCTTTAAGGATGCAGTGCCTAAGTCACAACATGGAGAGCAAAGAATTGTCGTTTTGTCGCAGATTATGATATAAACAGCCAAGAGCTTCCCACAACTATCTCACAGATGCCTACACATAACTTTAGTGTTGCCAGCCAAACGAAACTTCATGCGGTTTGTCAGTTCGCGTCTCATGCCATGTAGTAAATAGAGAATAATACATGGTTTGCTGTGTCGTACCAGATTTACACGAGTTGCTTTTTTAAATATGGAAATGAAAGCGAGCATTTCAGTATTAGAAACAGCAACGAGTGTAAATCTGGTACGACAAAGCAAGCAATGTAGTATTATGTTTCTCCTAAATACTGTACTTGCCTGTCTTTTTGCTCAAAACGACCCGCACTCAAGGCGCCCAAATTGAAGAAGCGTCTTATAAAACCTCGATCTCTTCCAAAGCCTCGTCATAGCAAAAATAGAAAGTATAGCGTGACGTGTAAGTTCTCAAAATTACTCCAGGGAAAACAGCAACATGTCTACAATGACGTTTGTCTCGGTGACGTTTTCATCATAAGCAGTGGAAAATTAGGTCCCTGCCAGACTAGTTTGACACGACCTCATTTACATGATATACCCACTAGGGAATTGAACGATATTGTTATACCATGGGTGGTCTATCTCACGTATGTAGGATAATCAACATTTCACGTAAACATGTTCTTAGGCGAAAGGCTGTGTGCAGTATGCCAAAATAGACCCACATACCATCTTTTAACATTTGCTTACGTCATCTCAAACAATATCTTGATGTAAAGTACTCAAAACAGAAAGGATTCTCCCTCTCGCGGAGACTGATAGACTACCATTTAGGCTTTTGACGTACTTAGTTCACGTGCGGGATTTGATGTTAGCCTGGCCGAGGTGCAGTTTTGAACAATGATGGAAAAACACCAGATAACAGGCTATCATTGACAATTTGAGTAAGAGTTGGCAACAACACATCACGATTCTCAAAAAGCAGTGATGTGGGTATGGCATCAAGTGGACAAGTTGTTGGTTTGGACTTCAGAATAATGGATCTAAAGTGTTTTTCACTGATTGGCTGAAATGATGGAAAAGAACAATCAGTGGGAACATCAACATGACTGGAGGAAGCAGAATGTGCACTCATCTGATCAAGTTCAGAACGAATATCAGAAACCTTCTTGATAAAATAGTCACTGAATATATCTGGCAGCTGACTAGCGGGGAAAACAGTGGGAAGTGGGGATACCTTACTGCGGCCGGTCAACCGGCTGCAAATATCGAACAGTTTTTTGCTTGAATCGCAAGCAATAATCTGGGTTTGGAGGAAGGTTGTCTTTGCTGCGTGTACTAACTTAGTTTCAATGTCCTTTATCACTGTCAAATATCAATATCACTAAAGATTTAGTATCATTGTATCAAAATATTGTTCCGTATACATACACACAGACAGATAGACAAAGTGAATCCAGTATACCCCCTTCCAACTTCGTTGGGCTGGGGTATACATATTGTTCCATATCTGACAACATTTCACGGGTGAAGCAAGTTTGCCTTTAGAGTTTTAGAACAATCATGTAAATTAGTAAGCTTTCAGAACAGTCACGTATGAGGGCTTACATGTTTACGATGAAATAAATAGTAGACTTTCAGAACAATCACGCGTAACATCCGTGCACCTGGAGTTGACAGGTCCAATAACTTTAACACCCAGATATTATTTTCAGTCGTGACAGCATCTGATCTTATCTATTTAATATATAAAGTCAGACACTCGCATCCGCTCTGCATTTGGTGAGACTGCTGCATCAAAAAGAGACAAATATGACGTTTGTTATCCTGGTTTTGCTTTCAGTTCTTGCCTTAAGTGCGGGTGAGTATCTACGAGTATACACGTATATATATTTATCTGATACATATAATATATATATATATATATATATATATATACATTTAGGATACATCAGTTGTAATATGTGAATAATTTTGTCGTCAAAATTGTAAGAATTATCTACTTATTTTGACAAGGACAAGAACACAGGGAGCCCTTCTCGTATATTGCTGTTGCATGGCAGTTAAGCAGGTCGTGTGCCTGACTTTATTGTAAACATTGAATAACATTTTCTCCAACTAGCATTATCCTTGCTGCGTATGTTTGTGCATATATATATATATGTGTGTGTGTGTGTGTGTGTGTGTGTGTGTGTGTGTGTGTGTGTGTGTGTGTGCGTGTGTGTGCCACGGTGTGTATGTGTGTGTGTGTGTGTGCGTGCATGCGTGCGTGCGCGCGCGTGTGTGTGTGTGTGTGTGTGTGTGCTTGCCTGCGTGCGCGCGCGCGTGTGTGAGTGTGTGTATGTGTGTGTTTGTGTGTGTATGTGTGTGTGTGTGTGTGTATGTGTGTGTGTGTGTGTGTGTGTGTGTGTGTGTGTGTGTGTGTGTGTGTGTGTTTGTGTGCGTGTGTGTCTGTGTATCATATAATCAAATCAGACAAAAGAATATCCGTTTAGTTGTGTAAGTTATAATTATTGTGTAAGATGCTTCCGATTTCTTTTCAATCATTCTGAATGATGATGCCTATCTGTGCACGATTCAGAACATGATACATCCACCATCAACGCGAAAATGGGATGCGGGCGAAGGGATAATGCCAGTACATGTATGTGATCTCGCGCAAACGAATGTCGCGCTACCCTCCCTCCAACCCTTCCACCACCAAGACTAACAGGGGACAAGGGAGTAAAAACTTCGTACACCTGGCACGGAAAGTTGAATTGCTCGTGTTAGGGTGACGTAATTTATTCGTTATTTATTCGTCAAGGGAGTAACATTTTTGTACAAAATGTTACTCGGAACTCACCTGTCTTGGGGAGTAATTTTCTCGTGTAAATGGGGGAGTACGTTTTTCGTAAAAAGAGTAACATTTTCGTACGACATTAATTTTTACTTCGGAGTAAAAAATCTCGTGGGAGTAATTGTCTCGTGTTACACCGGCTCTAAGTAATGATTATGTTGTTTTCTTTATGTGTAGGTGCGCCGAGTAGAGAGACCAGAGGTACGTTTGTCTCCTTCATTTTCTCATTCAAAATAGTGTGCATTGCTTACAGCTACATACCATTATAACGGCTTTATTCGATAGTGACGAAAACAATTGACTTTTTGTATTACTATATATTTGTTTGTTTGTTTGCTTAACGCCTAGCCGACCACGAAGGGCCATATCAGGGCGGTGCTGCTTTGACATATAACGTGCGCCACACACAAGACAGAAGTCGCAGCACAGGCTTCATGTCTCACCCAGTCACATTATTCTGACACCGGACCAACCAGTCCTAGCACTAACCCTATAATGCCAGACGCCAGGCGGAGCAGCCACTAGATTGCCAATTTTAAAGTCTTAGGTATGACCCGGCCGGGGTTCGAACCCACGACCTTCCGATCACTAGGCCAACCGTGCCGGTGCGAAAACAATTGACTTTTTGTATTACTATATATGTGAAAGTGACGAGGTTATTGGGTTGAATCATGTTGCTGTGTTATTTGTTCATACAACACTTGTCCTTACTTGCAACAGAATTTAATTACAGCGGCGAGAGTCAGGCAATGGAGATGCGGCACAATGCTGTGTTATATTGACCCTTGTTCCTACACCACCTGTTCTGCAGGTCAACGCTGCACGTGAGTCATTTGACCTACTTGTTGACATTTTTTCGATGCTATCTCACCATATTTAGAAATGTTGCTGTTGTAAATAAAACAAACCAACAAAACAACCAAAAAAAGCAACCTTCAAAGCACCAAATCACTAAACAAACAAACAAACAAACAAACAAACAAACAAACAAACAAACAAAACCCAAACAAGTTAACAAATTACCAAACACAAACACAATAACAAGTAAACCACTTTACTCTTTCATTTATTCATGTTCTATGGTTTGACAGAAGTTGCAACTGTGTTGCGAGATGCGAGTCAGGATTGGGAATAGATTTTCCCGGTATCAACTTCAAGTGATTCCATCCCCGTCTGCCTGGGGCTTCCACGGTAGTATCAGATTTGTTCGTTTGCCTGGCTGGCATCGATCACGGAAATAAATACACTAACAAACTACGGAAAATATATATATATATATGTGTGTGTGTGTGTGTGTGTGTGTGTGTGTGTGTGTGTGTGTGTGTGTGTGTGTGTGTGTGTGTGTGTGTGTGTGTGTGAGAGAGTTAGTGAATGAGTGAGTAAGTGTGTGTGTGTGTGTGTGTGTGTGTGTGTGTGTGTGTGTGTGTGTGAGAGAGTTAGTGAATGAGTGAGTGAGTGTGTGTGTGTGTGTGTGTGTGTGTGTGTGTGTGTCTGTCTGTCTGTGTTTGTGTGTGTGTGTGTGTGTATTAGTGCGTGTGTATGTGTGTGCGTGCCTGTGTGTGTGTGTGTGTGTGTGTGTGTGTTCACGTTCGTTTTTGTGCTGTGTGAGTTTGTGTAGGAAAAGAAATAAGAAAACAAAAAGCAATTTCAGCAGAAAAAACCAACAGGACTGATAAAAGCGCAAACAAGAGCATCCTTTATTCTTCATTGCACTGTTAGATACCACACAAACACAAAAATAAACAGTTTGCAAGCTACAAGATAATGTAACACCTTCATCTTTTCAACAGAAGCGAATTATCATCGCCCTATGATTGGCCATGGAACACAGGACGCTCGACAGTTGCAGCTTCTGTAACAGATATCGCGAGTTATTCAGTAAAATATTGTTCGACCAGAATTTGTTTTTGAGTCACTTGAGAAAAAGTGACTCTATGTAATCGGTCAGTGTTAGTCTGTCCGGCCGGCCGTCCGGCCGGCCGTCCGTAGACACCACCTTAACGTTGGACTTTTCTCGGAAACTATCAAAGCGATCGGGCTCATATTTTGTTTAGTCGTGACCTCCAATGACCTCTACACTTTAACGATGGTTTTGTTGACCTTTGACCTTTTTCAAGGTCACAGGTCAGCGTCAAAGGAAAAATTAGACATTTTATATCTTTGACAAAGTTCATCGGATGTGATTGAAACTTTGTAGGATTATTCTTTACATCAAAGTATTTACATCTGTAGCCTTTTACGAACGTTATCAGAAAAACAAGGGAGATAACTAGCCTTTTCTGTTCGGCAACACACAACTTAACGTTGGGCTTTTCTCGGAAACTATAAAAGTGACCGGGCTCAAATTTTATGTGAACGTGACTCATTGTGTTGTGAATAGCAATTTCTTCCTGTCCATCTGATGCCTCATATAATATTCAGAACTGCGAAAGTGACTCGATCGAGCGTTTGCTCTTCTTGTTAATGTTGTAATTAATGATCAAATCCTTGTTGACAAGCCCTCTCTCCCTGAAGTTAACTAGTTGCCAGAGTTCAAATTTATATTACACAGGCACATTCACACAGACGGACTGACACAGAGACAAGCCGACAGACAGACAGACAGACAGACAGATAGACAGACAGATAGACAGACAGATAGACAGACTCACACACACACACACACACACACACACACACAAGACACACACACACACACAAGACACACACACACTTACACACACACACACATACACCCACACACACACACACTTACACACACACACACACACACTCACGCACACACGTACACACACACACACACACCAACACACACACACACACACACACACACACACACATCCTACTTGTCAATCAGGACAGACGGATAAATACTCGGTGCACGAGATAATTATACTCACTGACAGCGATACCCAGAACTACATTTGGTGTAGAAGCAGGGGTCCACGAAACAAGCTACCATGTTGCAGTTCTGAAGCTGAAGCGGTTTAAACGGCCTTCTTGAACTCACTTCTAAAAAACCAACAAAAGAACAATTCTGACTTGTTTAAGTCTTCAACCTTAACAACAAAATGACTGTGGCTGAGATGAACAAAGTTGAAAAAACTAAATAAATATGTACTCACCGGTACAAGGACAGCACACAAACAATAATGTCGAAACACACAAACAAACAAACAAACGAACACATACATAAAAACTAAAACAAACAAACACATAAACATACAAACAAACAAACAAACACACAAGCAAACAAACACAAATCAAAATCCAAGAGGTGTTTCTGGAGCAACAATGAAAATCCTTACCCCCACAGAACGCAACAGCCAGCAACACAACGACAACAGCAAACTTCATGTTGAAAGGCAGCAAAGCAGACTTTCATGTGAGGTTTAACCGCAACTAAGCAAGCTTAAATAATTCATTTGCAACCGGACCTTTCTCTTCCAAATCACACAGATAACATCAGACGCTTGATGTGAGCACTATTTTACCACAGCAGGGGTGTTCGTTGTAACGCTTGCTAATCAAAACAAGCAAAAACAAGTAAATCGGTTGATTAAAATCAACAATGGCCGCAGTTGTGTTTTAATAAGATAAGCGGCATTGTATGGACACATGTTGTATTTGGGTTTCATGTGTTGCAGAGTACTGTACTCTGTATTTGTGTTGTAAATACAGTCAAGCGGAAGATTGACTACTGATGTATCACACTAGTTTTTCTGCTATTGAGTTGTTTTTGTGTGTGTTACTTTTGTTGATTCTTGCTTGCAAATTACAACACAAACGCCAAATACGTAACTAGCAAAATACTTAACTATTTGTAGAGTTCCAAGGCAGGGGCAGACAATACAACTGCGAGCGAGTCAGGTTTTAGCAGTGTAAAAATCCACTAAAAACTGTCTTCTGTCCCTTGGATTCGTCCGCCATCAATAAAAAAAAAATGGAAGCTCGCACAACCGACTCGCTCCATTTCAAGCTTTTTAAAATCGTATTCTGTACCCATATTAGGCTCAGAAAAACAAAAAGAAAAAGATTGAGATTTCTGACACCCTATGTAACAAACACGAAGCCAACACTCATAGTGTTTTTCCTCAAAATGGTGCTTACCTTTGAGCTTGTAATATTTTGAATGAGAAGTTTGCAAAATGTAAAAGCTTTGATGTAATAATCGATCCAGAACTCAGTTACAATTAGAAAACTGATCTGAACGTTCGTGTAAACAGGGTTCACAGACTTACGTTTCTCAAATGCAAAACAAATGGGTTCACCCAAAAAAGTACAGCAGTCCCTCCCGTGAACGGACACCCTTGAGCCAGTGCAAACCTGTCCGTACATTGCAGCGTGGGCGGTCAGGGGAGGGGTGACATTGTTGCCCAAACTTACGCAATCAATTAAGCAACAAACAAACAAACAAAAACAAAAACAAAACAAACGAACAAACAAACATCAGAAAATCCAAATCCAATTGGTGTTTCCGGGGTAAAAATGAAAAAAAAATGAAACGAATGACGCACACAGAACGCAGCAGCCAGAAGCATAACGACAACAGCAAACTTCATGTTGATAAGGCCACACAAAAAAAGTTGTATGTTTCTGGTCACCCGACCCTACCTAGTTTTTTCCCGCCGACCCTAGACTTTTTTTTAATGCATTTGTAAAAAACAAAGGAGAAAAAAAGCGTCAAAACGAAAGTAAAAGACGGCAGACGACACAAGGGGGATAACCCCGCATCCCTTTTGTCTCATGTGTCTCATTTGTTTTGTAATGGGTTGTCTTTCTCTTTGTATAGTAAGTCCAGTCTCTTTGCGTCACTGTATAGTTATTTTCTACCCTGACCAAAAAAACAAAAACAAAAAATCCCTACCTACCTACCCTATTTTTTGTAGCCATGTTACCAGAAACATACAACTTTGTTTTTTTGGCCTAAAGGCAAAACAGACTTTCATATGAGTTTAACCACAAAAAAACAAGCTTAAATCAATAATGTACAACCGGACCTTTCTCTTCCACATCACACGGATAACATCAGACGCCTGATGTGTGCATCAACACAAGTGAAAACAACATAGTAATCCATCACAACACTGGCCTGGTTTTCTTAATGGACAAGAGCATCTTTCTACGTCGACATGTAACAGAACTCAAAAGTCTCGCTACGTTTTTTACTTTTTTTTGGTAAAGATTGTTTTTATAATTAATTTATTTATTTATTTAATCTTCATTTTGATTTTGCACACAGCACAGGTGTCAGTTACGAAATCAACTCATGTTTTTAAATGTTGCTCAAGGAGCACCATACTACGGACCGCCCTTCGTGATCGGCTGGGCGTTAAGCAAACAAACAAACAAACAAACCATACTATGGGTTGTTAGTGTGTGTGTGTGTGTGTGTGTGTGTGTGAGTGTGTGTATGTGTGTGTGTGTGTGTGTGTGTGTGAGTGTGTGTATGTGTGTGTGTGTGTGTGTGTGTGTGTGTGAGTGTGTCTTTTCCAATGCATTCTTTATTTCCATGTGCAAAAAGTCCACACGCCCAACGAGAATCGAAATATATTTCAGTCAAATGATGTAGCGAATTATGTCTTAATAAGGTGTCATAAATCTGACTAATAAATGGATACTGCTATGTTCAGAACAGATCCTGATATTGGAAATTGTTCGAACGTCATTATACTACATGTATCATTAAAATACTGCTCATGTCGCACTGTATTGGTAATTGAACGCAGTATTTCTCTAAAAACGATTTCATAACCGCTGCTGCTGTTGTTGTTGTTGTTGTTGGTGTTGTTGTTGTTGTTGTTGTTGTTGTTTTGATGTTGTTGTTGTCGTTGTTGGTGAAGTTGTTTTTGTTGTTGTTGTTGTTGTTGTTGTTGTTGGTGTTGTTGTTGTTTAGTTGTTGTTGTTTTGTTGTTGTTGATGATGATGATGATGATGATGATGATGATGATGATGATGATGATGATGATGATGATGATGATGTAATAGCATTTGGAAAATGCAGAAGAAAATGCCAAGAGGAACGGCATGATCTTTTCCTGTCAAATACACTTCCCCGCGTACACGATCATCTTCACCGCCACAGATATGCCAAGGCTTTCACATGGGATAAGAGCATCCTTCCACTGGGATTTGAGCACACACCAAAATGATCACAATCTTTTGCCTGGCTGCGTTCTGTGCTTTTTTTTGGTTTTGTTTTGTGTGTAGTTTTCTTCTTCTTCTTTTGTTTGCTGAATAACTTTCACTGTGTGACGCAGTGTGCCACTCAGCTAAAACAAATCTCCACACTTCCTATCGGTGTAGTTGACCGTTTTGCCCATGTATTAAATAACTTTTCTGCTTCATTAAACTTATCACTTATGTTCATCTCTGCCATTTTTGACAAATCGTTGTTAAACCAGAGCCCCAGTATTTTAAATTTGTTAGGATTCCAACACATGTTCAGATGTGTGAGAAACACTACTTAGCTATTTCTTTTTTCCCCAAGCAAAACGTTACATGTTTTATCATAATTGAGTTTTAACCCGGATAAATTCTTAAACAATTCTAACTCATAAAACAATGTTTCAAAAGATATTTTGTTTCCATCAATCAAAAAATATGTGTCGTCTGCAAACTGACTTACTTTACACTCAGTATTGTCTGATATTTCTATTCCTTTAATCTGACCGTTCTCCCTTATACTACATGCTAACAATTATGTACACAAAATAAACAAATAAGGTGATATTGGATCTCCCTGACGACACGGACAGCCACGCTCAACTGGAAAGCTCGTGGACGTTTTACCATTCACAATAACTGATGATCTAATATTTTAATAAAAAGCAGATATCCATTGTCGAATTTCTTCTCCAAACCCAAAGATTTGTAAGACGTTATTCATATATTTCCAATAATTGATCGAGTCGAAAGCTTTTTCAAAATCTATTGAAACAAATAATCCTGAGAGATTCTGATCTTGTAGATAGTCTATAGCATCGTACAATAGCCTTAAGTTGTCGCCTATGTATAGCAGTCCTGA
The DNA here is from genome assembly GCF_037325665.1 of Littorina saxatilis. NCBI lineage: Eukaryota > Metazoa > Mollusca > Gastropoda > Littorinimorpha > Littorinidae > Littorina > Littorina saxatilis. The sequence goes on from NW_027128476.1 coordinate 22,219, forward strand.
AATCACTTGTATTGTCCAAACTTGTTTATTTGTGGATCATGCTTCCAAACCCACCAGATACAATTGTCCAACAAATACAACAAATGTGCTTTGAATTTGTATGGGATAAAAAAAGAGACAAAATAAAAAGAACAATGGCTATCCACAAGATAGAAGAAGGAGGTATAAATATTCCGTCCATTAAGGCTTATATTTATTCATTAAAACTAAATTGGATGAAGAAAGTTCTGAACACAACATACAATCCAAAATGGAAAGAAATATTATTGATAAGATGCTCTA
>NW_027128476.1:32500-45000 GCF_037325665.1 Littorina saxatilis
TATCATATCTATATGTTTTTGGAATCAGGAACCGACAAGGAATAAGATGAAATAGTTTTTAAAACGATTTCGGAAATTTAATTTTGATCATAATTTTTATATTTTTAATTTTCAGAGCTTGTTTTTAATCCGAATATAACATATTTATATGTTTTTGGAATCAGAACATGATGAAGAATAAAATAAAAGTAATTTTGGATCGTTTCATAAAAAAACAATGTTAATTACAATTTTCAGAGTGTTAATGACCAAAGTCATAAATTAATTTGTAAGCCTCCATGCTGAAATGCAATACCGAAGTCCGGCCTTCGTCGAAGATTGCTTGGCCAAAATGTCAATCAATTTGATTGAAAATTGAGGGTGTGACAGTGCCGCCTCAACTTTTACAAAAAGCCGGATATGACGTCATAAAAGACATTTATCGAAAAAATGAAAAAAACCATCTGGGGATATCATACCCAGGAACTCTCATGTAAAATGTCATAAATATCGGTCCAGTAGTTTACTCTGAATCGCTCTACACACACACACGCACAGACACAGACAGACAGACACACACACACACACACACACACACACACTTTTGCAAGTCAAAACTTGACTAAATGTAAAAAGTAATGACAATGAAATACTCTCACGTGCAACGGGTGCCAAAAACGCACATTGTGTAAGAGCAGGGATCCACAAAGCATTGTATCCGGTTGCATGATGTAGCCTTGAAGCTAAACCCTAAAACATGAAAAATAAGAGCAACAGATCAGCAAGTCATGATAATTACATTCACAGACACAGTTTGCAACAAACTCATCGTAGCCCTTATCCTCCTCGAGAAAAGGGAAGTGAGAATTTAGTCAAACATACAAAGAACATTTATGTATCGATCCATTTTAGTTAGAATTAAATGTGAGTTTTAGTCGGCCTCCAACTTCGCATGGCTCAAAGAAGAGAACTTTAGTGTCTAATCGATACATAGTCATAAAGCACAACTTGGCACTCAGTTGTTGGAAGCTGAAGAAAAAACCAAAAAACAAAAACAAAAAAACAAAAACTTACCCTCAGAGACCGCACACGCCGCAAGCAGCAGAATTAGAACAGCGAACTTCATCATGTGTTGCACGTGCAACAACAGCTTCTCGTCTGGGGAGTATACGTCCTACACACTGATCAGACGAGGCTTTATTTATGACGCTTCCGTGATAACATCGGCAGCTTGATTTGCAAATTACCGCTGTCCCTGACCGACGTTTGAAATGACGCTGATAAACGGAAACTCTGATGTCGACGTAACAACTATGGTACTTCGCGATCGTATCAATGCTGTGCTCTGTCATTGTTCTGATTGTTGTTTAGATATCTGAAAATCAGGGTTCCTTTTTATCAGTTGATAGAATGATTAATTGAGTGTGTGTGTGTGTGTGTGTGTGTGTGTGTGTGCGTGCGTGCGTGTGTGTGTGTGTGTGTGTTTGTGTGTATGTGTGTATGCGTGTGTGTGTGTGTGTGTGTGTGTATGTGTGTGTGTGTGTGCGTGCGTGTGTGTGTGTGTGTGTGTGTGTGTGTATGTGTATGCGTGTGCGTGTGTTTGTGTTTGATTGTGTGTGTGTGTGTGTGTGTGTGTGTGTGTGTGTGTGTGTGTGTGTGCGCGTGGATGGGTGTTTGTGCGTGTGTGTGTGCGCGTGAGTGCCCGTGTGCGCCCCCCCCAAGGAATCGAAAACCACCACCACCAATAACAACAACAATAACAACAACAAATCAAAACAACTAATCTGTCACTAAGATGTGAGTAGCATATTTGTGAGGTGAAACCACGTCGTGTTTTTAACCTCCCTAAATAGCGAAGGGCGATGCGTAGCTGACCGGTGAGGCGTTATCTCGGGTTTTGTGTGTTGCACGAGAAAACCATAGTTTGAGATGAGCTGTGTTTTGAGACATGTAGCTGGTGTGGGGTAAATAACGTCACAGCGTTTGAGATTTTCAACCGGGAAGGTTGTCGTCGCGTGTCACACTTGTTCTGGGAACACGTACTCTTTCAAGAGACGGGTCTCTTAAGGTAAATGATTTACTATGTTGTATATTATTGACGTTGGAATACATAGCTGGAGTGTAAAGGTTAGTGTATACAAATCTTAGTGTGAAGCTTTGAGAGAATTCTTGATGTAATTGTATCACGGTTTTTCATGGGGAATTTCTTGAACATAATTGCTACGCATTTATGTTATGTTTAAGACGGTCATGCTTTGTATGGGGAGTGTTATTCATAGATTAAGTATTAGTTTGGATATTGAATGTGGACGGAATGTGAACGTGGAATGAACGAGAATGTATGAGTGGTACATGAACGTTTGGAAGAAGAGATGGTTTTAGAGAATGTTGTATTAAGACTTGGTTAAATTCTTTAGGAGTTTCCATGAGGGATTTCCATGGCGTGTACTAGGGAGGATCCTTACACGGGAGAAGCGCGGGACGATGGTGGCGAGCAAAGGACCACATCGGCGCAGATGACTAGACGAGGGGAGTCTTCATCGATACCGGTCGTAGCTGACGACGGTTGTTTTCGCTAAGGGCGGAAGGGTTTCTCGGGGAGAAACGTGAAAGGTGTGTGTTGGCATCTTCAGTGAAAGGTGTGTGTTGGCATCTACAGTATTCAGCGACACACGGAAGTGAAACTGGCGACATGCAGTGAGCCGTGATTCGAACTCGTGAGTGTCTGTCAGTACCTTCTTGTGTGCGTTAATCTATATTTGAGAAAGTATCTTTATAATATGTACTTACATGCATTGAGTGGAAGCTAAAAGATTGTGTGAACTGTGTGTCGAAAAGTTGATTCGTATTGATGTATTTGAAGTGAAGAAGTATGTTGTTTTTGGTTGAGGAAATAATGAGCCTGTATCCTCCCGAATTCTGTTGTTAAAGTGTTTGGTGTGAAAAGGGTAGAGAAAAAGCAATAGGGCAGAACACGTACATATGAAAGCAATTTCACATGCAAACCACTTTAAAACAACAAAAACGACGACAAGAACAACAGCAATAATAACTTTGACACAAATCAAATATCAACTGCCTCTAAGAAATTATAGTGTCAGCATGTAATTTTCTGCAGCATAACATTAGAGCATTTGTCAGTTTTATATCTGTTTGAAATCTGTGTAGCTGGGTTGGTCAGCTTCATTGCAGTGAAGACCAATTTACTGTATTTGACAACACTGCCCTAGTATCTACTATATAATACTGGTAGGGTTTTCGGTGGTTTTTCGATTCCTGTGACCAAACCGCGCGGATTTGTGCCTTCTCCTTCGGTTACTATGCCAACGTGACCCAGGAAATCGATTCCGCTAGGTCCCGACTTCCAATTTTGTCCACGAACAAAGTTTGAAGAGGTTTGTCTCGCAAATTTGAGCAGACAACAGTGAACTTTGACCTGAACTTTGACCTCGCCGAAAGAGATCTGTGATTGGTTCTTCTTCAACTTCAATACGCGTGGCCTTTTTCGCCGTGTGGACGTATCTCCTACCAAACCCCGCCGGTTTGGACCCTGTCCCTCGGTTTTCCCGTAGTAACGGATCGCGATGAAGACGATAGGCTGGGTTAGATTGACGACTTCGAAAGCGAAATGGCTTTTTGAGGCCTTTTTAACGTGAAATGTCGTAGCAGACAGAATATCCCAGCTATCCCATTGGCCGAAAGCGAACGGTTTGACTAAACACTACGCGACCGCACCTCAGACGAACCTAGCTGTGTGTTTTATTTCTCTACCCCAGACGAACCTAAAATAATAAGAAGATAGATAGATCTGTTTATCTGTTAATGGAACTCCAAAATATTCCATAGATTTGTTTACTTAATTTTTAAAAGATAAGTTCGAAACATTATCATCTGATAAGTCGCCGTATAACCTTATAGGTTCCAGCGACTAAATATTTCCCCACGGTGCAACCATAGACATGTACGTCATCACGATCTCCCCTTAATTTGACCGTTATTTTGGCTGTCTTAGTGAAATGGTAAGATATATCTCCATGTTTTTTACATGTAAGTGTTCGGAAAAAATACAGTTATAGCAGTTATGTACAAAAATAAGCAGCATATGCTCTTTTCGCCAAAGTAAAGTCCTTTTTTCTTCTGGTTTCTTATATGTGTCACAGCACACTGCAAGCTTTTAGGCGAATAGCAAGTGAGTGGTATATATATATCATCAATTTTATAGTAGGTAACGGTGTGAATTACTTGCCATGTTCATGTTCATTATACGTTTTCCATATGTGTCATTTAATTGTGTATTGCTTGATGCCATGTATGTGTGTGTGTGTGTGTACATGACTTTAAATAAGCATGGATGTGTGCACTCGATTGTGTGTGTGTGTGTGTGTGTGTGTGTGAACCATGAATATATTTTCTGTTGTTATACTATGCGTTTGAATCATTATGTATTTTAGACGTCATACCTTTTTTTCGTATCTTCACGATGGCTTTTACCCGTTTAAATTTTAATGCTTCCAACTTTCAAAGCGCTGCACGGCTGGGAAGAGATGCGCACTTTTATCACTGTTGTTCATGTAGACGTAATCATGGATTCATGCAAACGTCATTCCTGCTGTATTTTATTTTGTTTGTTTGTATAGTCGCGTGCGGTCGCGCAGTCTTTAGTCAGACCTAAAGCGTGGCAACATTCGGACCGCTTGCTTCTGCCCAGCTTTGAATCGAGACAGCTGTCAATCTGCTGTCGCATCAACTGGCTCTACAGGTAAATCCCATTTATCAGTCTGTAAAACTTTCGTAAAGTGTTCCTAACCTTGCTGTATTCTGCCACAGGGGTTATACTATAGAGATAGAGAATTTGCAGTCTCCCCCCGCCATTTTGACGCGCATGAGGCATGTTTTAATCATGGATACACGCTGTGTGGAGTACGCTCATTTTTTTGATAATACACCAAGTTTGTTTGAGAAACAGAGAATAGTCAAAGTGCAAAACAGGGGTTCCCAGGTCTGAATATGCGTTTGAATCATTATATATTTTGGACGTTTTAGATTTCCATTTCGTAAAAATCTATGACCCATGGCGCATTACATGTGGGGGGGGGGGGGGGGGGGTGAACGAATCTTGCTTTTTCTACTTCTCTAACCCATGGCATAGGCCATACATGTGGGGGGTTCTATTACCTGAAAACAGCATCCACACACACGCGCACACGTTCCATTGGACGTACATTTATTGTGTGTGTGTTTGTCTGTGTGTGTGTTCATGGATGCTGCACTCGATTGTGTGTGTGTGTGTGTGTGTGTGTGTGTGTGTGTGTGTGTGTGTGTGTGTTTGAGATGTCACTATCGTGTCATAACAAAACTACTATTAAATAACATATTCTTACTCCGAATCACATTAGCATTGAGTCACCTGAGATGCTTATCACTGAAAAACGCTTACCCGGCTAAAAATTTTAAAGGGAAGCAACCCCATCACCAAAACGAAAGTGAAAGTAGCTTTGGTAATGGGCCAGCACACTGGGAGTTACCTCCCATACGGGTGTGTGCCACGTCACTTCCTCTAGGAACACGTGCCTATTCTCATACGTCTTTTTCACCTCGGAGAGGACGGTTCACTTTTTGACGCTCTGTGGCTGACCTTGTGTGTTTGAGTGACACCCGCCGGCCACGTTACCCAGCTTTTCTGCTCGCCTTGCCTACAGTTTGGTGAGCTCGTTCCCGTTTGTTGTTGGTTGTTTGCGCTGTTTTCGTTACTGTACGTTGTCCGTTTTTTGCGGACTTGTGTGTCAGTGACTTGCGTGTTTCGCCATTTTGTTGTGTGAGTTAGTTAGCTAGCTCGTATGACTTTGCTCGTAGCTCTGCGTGCCCCTTTCTGTGTTGGGCAAGTGTAGCTATAGTTTTTTGTTGACGCGAAAGTGTGTGTGTTTACTGTGTTTTCAGTCGTTTAGACTTACGTTTCAGTAAATTTTTTCGCGTTGCCACGTGTTGTTGACTGGCGTGTCAGTGACTTGCGTGTTTCGCCATTTTGTTGTGTGAGTTAGGTTTCTAGCTCGTGTGACTTTGTTTGTAGCTCTACGTGCCTCTGTTTTTGTGGGGCAAGTTTAGCTATCGTATTTTGTCGACGCGAAAGAGTGTGTGTTTACTGTGTTTTCAGTCGTTTAGACTTACGTGTCAGTAAATTTTTTCGCGTTGCCACGTGTTGTTGACTTGTTTGTCAGTTACTTGCGTGTTTCGCCATTTTGTTGTGTGAGTTAGTTTACTAGCTCGTGTGACTTTGTTTGTAGCTCTACGTGCCTCTGTTTTTGTTAGGCAAGTGTAGCTATCGTAATTTGTTGACGCGAAAGTGTGTGTTTTTTACTGAGTTTTCAGTCGTTTAGACTTACGTTCAGTAAAATGTTTTCGTGTTGTTTACATGGATTTGACAGCATGTCTGATTCAGACAAGCGCTGTGGCAAGTCGGACCCCAAGGGGAAATTTAAGCCTTAGGCTTCTTCTTAAGCAGTTTTACTTGTACAGACCAAGAACGTAGCACTTTGTTGTCTGTACCTTTTTCGGCGCCTTGCGCTGTTTCTACTTCTGCTATCTTTTGCGGCGCCTAGCGCTACTGTTACGTCTGCTCCGGTTCTCTACTACGGAGACTTCGTCCTCGTTGTTAGCACCTGTGCAGGGTGCGTTGGTTCCTTTCTGTTTTAGACACTGGTTCCAGAAATCCGCAGCTTGGTGCAGGCAGAGTTCCAGCGTTCCGTCGCCAGTTGTTTGGCGTTTCCGGCATCTGGCAGTGACGTCCGGGCGTTGGCTTCCGTGTCTTTGCCTTCCATTTCCGGTTTGGAGCAGCGTCCTCCCTCTTCAGCTGCGGCTGGTAAGCAGAGCTGGTCCGATAGCCCTCGTGAGGCGCCTGGACGTTCTCTCTCGGGAGACAGCTCTTTCGCTTCGGGTCACGACCGATACCATGCTGATCTTTCATTTCCGGCGATAACCTACGAGGCCCCGGATTTGATCGAACAGCGGCGGCAGTCGGTTTCGGCTGCCGCATTTCCGGCACTTGCCGGAAGTGATGATCCGTCCGCTCCGGCACGCTACGGCGGTCGCGGCAGGATGGAGTATTCACTGACTTCCGGTCCTTCCGGATCGCGAAGTCAACCAGTGCAGCCTTCGTTTCCGCATTGCGCGGTTCCGTCGGCTACACTACCGGCACTCGCCGGAAGTGATGATCCGTCCACGCAGGCACGCTACGGCGTCTGCGGCAGGATGGAGTATTCACTGACTTCCGGTCCTTCCGGATCACGAAGTCAACCAGTGCAGCCTTCACTTCCGCATTGCGCGGTTTCCGACGGCTACACTTCCGGTTTCGGCCGGACACGCTGCTTCCTCTTCTGGTGCTTCCTTCCGGATACCAGTGGGTGGATTCCAGCGTACGCCTTCCGGCCTGTTAGTGCCTAGGCTTGAGCAGGCATCACTCCACTCTGATGGGGGAGTGACGTCAGCTCATCCAGCTCCGGTTTTTCCGGATAGTCGTCCTGCCTACCCTTTACCTTCACAAGGTTCTGGGCTGCAGGATGATGTTCGTGCACAGGCATTTCCGGTTTCCGGTTTGCCAGGGCATGCTTCTGCTTCCGGAACTGGTGTTTTTGGTTTCAGTGCAGCCTTCGCTTCCGCATTGCGCGGTTCTGTCGGCTGCACTACCGGCACTCGCCGGAGGTGATGATCCGTCCACGCAGGCACGCTACGGCGGCTGCGGCAGTATGGAGTTTTCACTGACTTCCGGTCCTTCCGGATCACGAAGTCAACCAGTGCAGCCTTCAATTCCGCATTGCGCGGTTTCGTCGACTACACTTCCGGTTTCGGCCGGACACGCTGCTTCCTCTTCTGGTGCTTCCTTCCGGATTTCAGAGGTTGGATTCCAGCGTACGCCTTCCGGCCATTTAGTGCCTAGGCTTGAGCAGGCATCACTCCACTCGGATGGGGGAGTGACGTCAGCTCATCCAGCTCCGGTTTTTACGGATGGTCGTCCTACCTACCCTTACCTTCACAAGGTTCTGGGTTGCAGGATAATGTTCGTGCACAGGCATTCCGGTTTCCGGTTTGCCAGGGCATGCTTCTGCTTCCGGAACTGGTGGTTTTGGTCATGGTTCCTTGTGTGACTATTCTGATGCTCCATCAGTGGTCAACGAGGAGTCTCGGGGCGTGTTTCCGTCGAAGCTCAAGTCTGTTCTTGACATCGCGGCGGAAGTAGCGTCTCGTTTTTTCCCCGAAGGGGTGGTGGCTGCGGATTCTTCCGCTCCGTTCGTTCCTTCGGCCATGGCGGACTTCCGGCCGGCACAGGAAGATGTTTCTTCCTTCCGGTTCGCCGAGTCTCCGTCAGTGGCTTACCAACTTTCGCATTCGCTGGTTCGTCCAGCACATGCGGGGAGTGGTATTCGGCCAGTGCCTGTTCCGTTACTGCTTCCTTTTGGTCCAGTTCCGGAATCAGCTCAGCAGTGGGTGGCGTCGGCTTCTCAAGCCTCTTCCTTTGTGCCTACGGGCAATAGGAAGCTTAGCTTGCCCACTCAGAGCCAGAGCTGGCTGGCGTCTTTTGCACTCCCTAGGGCTACCCTTCCGGTTCCCCGGGAATTGCTGCCTCTTCTGGCTAAACCGATCAAGCATGATCTGGTTCTGCCGGTTTCTGAGGCTTCCCTCCTCTCTGCTGAGGAGGTTGGACGTCGGCAGATCGAACTGTCCTCCGTTGCGGAGACTCTTGTTCGGACTCTGTATCGGGCATTGATCGATTCACTGGTTCCTTTCACTCTCAGTGAAGAACAAAATGCGGACGATGTCTCTGCGCTTTTTACCGCCTTGGCCAAGGTCAATGAGGAACAATTGCGTCTTTCCTCTCTACAGTACACCCAAGCGGTCCTCTGTAGGAGGGATCTCTTCCTCTCGCAGTCCCAGTTCACGGAGCTGGCTACTAGGGAGACCTTGAGAGTCTCCCCGGTCTCAGAGGAATCTCGCTTCTGTTCTCTGGCAATGGATGCCAGACAGAAGGAGATTCAGTCGAACAAGGACAGTCAGTTCCTCGACTTCACTCTGCAGGGGGTGAAACAGTCTAAGCCTTCTAAGCAAAAGCAGGCTCAGACATTGTCGATCCTCAAGCCAGCTCAGAAGCGGCAGGCTCTGCCGGTCGCTCGTGGCAGGAAGAAGAGGACGGCATCGGGGAGGGGGTGTGGCGGCTCTGGGAGTAAGCCACACCCCCAATGAAGCGCTCCCGATCTCACCCCCCTCCCGCCTTCCACCTTGGTGATGGCGGGAGGCCCCTCCCGTGCGCTTTCTCGTTGGATGTCGGTAGTAGACAGCCAATGGATTGTGGGAGTGGTGAGATCGGGCTTCCGCCTGCTCTGGCGGGAGGAAAAGGCGCCTCTTACCCGAGTGCCACCGCGGTTCAAGCCCATCTTCTCGCAGGAAGCATGTTCAGTCTTGCAGTCGGAAATTGCCTCCCTGGAGCAGAAGGGCGCAGTGGAGAGAGTTCGGGTCCATAGCTCCCTGGGCGTCTTTTCGCCGTTCCCAAAGCGTCAGGAGGACGGCGTCCCGTGTTGGATTTATCTCTCCTCAACACTTTCTTGAGTGAGATAAAAGTCAAGATGGAGACGCCAGCCTCGGTCCGAGACTCTCTCCGCCCAGGAGACTGGGTGACCTCGATCGATCTCACGGACGCATACTTTCATTCTTATGCATCCGGCCGACCGGAAATGGCTTTGTTTCCGGTGGGGAGATCAGATCTACCAGTTTCGCGCACTCCCTTTCGGGCTGTCCCTCGCACCATGGATTTTCACCATGGTGGTGAGACAGGTCTGTGCACAGGTGAGGTCCTAGGGTATCCGCCTGCGGGCTTATCTGGACGACTGATTCATCATGAACCAGTCACAGAGCGGCTGTTCGCAAGATACCCTGATGGTTCTTCGAGAATCCAACTTGTTGGGGTTCTCGATCAACCAGGGAAAGTCGGAGCTGACCCCGTCACAGACATTCACTTATCTGGGGATGTCTTTCGACACGGTCGCGTGGACTGTCCAGCCTTCTCAGAGAAGGGTGGACAAGCTCCAAGCTCAGATTTGCTCCACTTTGCCTCTCCTGATGGCTTCCATCCGTCTGGACTTGGTGGCTCGCTCGCATAGAGCGTCCACCTCGTCAGTTTATGCTTCCCACTGGAAGGCATGGACTGCCTGGTGTTCAGCTACAGGGGTGAGTTCGGTGGCTCCGCGCTATATTCAGGTCGCCAACCGCCTCTCTTTCATGTCTTCGCAGGGCGCCTCAGGCTCCTCGTTGAGGGTCCGGCGCTTCGCTATCTCGGCGACTCTTAAGCAGATCGGTCGGTCTGTTCGAGTCGGGGGCGTTATAGCTGCAGTCATTAAAAGGGCTGCTCTGAAGGAAGCGAAAGCTCGTTTGCCCGCTCCCAAGTGGGACTTGTTTTTAATCCTGGAATTCCTACGTTCTGCGGATTTTGAGCCTTTGAGCGAGGCCATTCTGTTCAATGTCACTCGCAAAGCGCTGGTTCTTCTTTTGTTGGCAACGGCCCGACGGGGTAGCGAGGTCCACGCCCTGTCGGGTCAGCCTGGAGATATCTCCTTTTAGTCGGACGGTTCCGCATCTTTGCGTTTCCGGCCCGATTTCCTGGCCAAGAATCAGTCTCCGGGGCAGGCCTCTCCGCTGGTTAGAGTCAAGGCTCTGATCAGCGCGTTGGCCCCGGATGACCTTGATTCGGTCAATTGCCCTGTGAGGGCTCTTCGTCTGTACTTAGCCCGGACTCAGCCGTTTCGGTCTAGTTCTCAGAAGTTGCTGTTTATCTCGCCCTTTTCTAGGCGCGAGTAAGATTTGTCGAAGGTATCGTTGGCCCGGTGGGTGTCCTCGCTCATTAAGCAAGCTTATGAGTGGAGTCGCACAAAGAGGGGGGGGGTCATGCCCTCCTTGCCACTTGACTCGGCCCGAGGCAGTACTGCGCTCCAGATGTCTAGAGGAGGTGCTGACAATTGCGTTTTGGCGTTCTGAAGATGTTTTCATAAACTTTTATCTTCGGGACGTCTCGGCTCTTCGACAGGATGGCTCCAGAGGCCTTCCAGCTCTCATAGCAGCAGGTCAGTTCCTGTCCAGAACTTGATGGTGAGTTTTGATTCATTTCTAGCCCACCGCCTTGTTGATGTTATCTGCTAATGTGATTCGGAGTAAGAATATGTTATTTAATGGAAAATTTCCTAGATAAATTTTCATTTAATTAATATACTTACCCGAATCACATACTGTATTCCCTCCCACCTGCCCCGCGTATGGTTTTAAGTTTTTTAAAGCCGTATGAGAATAGGCACGTGTTCCTAGAGGAAGTGACGTGGCACACACCCGTATGGGAGGTAACTCCCAGTGTGCTGGCCCATTACCAAAGCTACTTTCACTTTCGTTTTGGTGATGGGGTTGCTTCCCTTTAAAATTTTTAGCCGGGTAAGCGTTTTTCAGTGATAAGCATCTCAGGTGACTCAATGCTAATGTGATTCGGGTAAGTATATTAATTAAATGAAAATTTATCTAGGAAATTTTCCATTTTGTTGGTGTTTTTTTGTGAAATAAATTTGGTTTTTCAATTTTTAATAATCTCTTTCGTTAATTTTATTAAAGTGTTAAAATGATTACAATTGTGATATTGTGTGATTTCCTTTTGCGGCGTTTGGTCACAATTACCACAGTAATCCCTCAAGTAACCAGTGCTCCACATGGATGTATTGTTGGTTTAAGTAAATATTTTTCAAAATAGCTGCTTTGTTAAATTTTGCAAGTATCAACAACACATCCCATGCGGATCTCTGGCAAGATAAATGGCTGGATCTCACGGCTCAGTCTATAGCTTTCTGTAAACAAACTATGGTCCTTCAGTTGTTTGGGGACGAGTACAAACTATCCCAGACTGAGCTATGGCAATTCCCAATCATCAAACTTGCTACAAACACTCATGGCAACAAACACCTTAACTCATTAGATCTTCGTTTAATAAGATACAAACATTGATTACATAAAGTTAAAATGATTAAATATATAAATTCACACATATCATGAAATGGCATCTCATTAATAACAAAATGTATTGAAACCCATGCTCCCCAAGAGAATATAATTCATTATATGCGGGATAATGTGCGGGGGGGGGGGGGGGAGGGGTGCAAACAACATTTTCACAAGCACATAACCAACAAAATGACATCGCATGCGCAGCACACAAAGTGCGTAGCACGGGTACCACTAGTCTTGGTAGGTTGACGTAGTCTAAATCTCTCTCTGTCTCTGTCTTTGTCTCTCTCTGTCTCTGTCTGCCGGTCACTGTCTGTCTGTTTGCCTCTCTCTGTTTCTGGCTGCTTCTCTTTCTCTTTGTCTCTGTCTCTTTCAGTTTGTCTGTCCGAGTCCGTCTGTCTGTCTCTATCACTCTCTCTCTCTTTCTGTCTCTCTCTCTCTTTCTGTCTTTCTCTCTCTCTCTCTCTCTCTCTCTGTCTGTCTGTCTGTCTGTCTGTCTC
>NW_027128477.1:0-17781 GCF_037325665.1 Littorina saxatilis
ACCAGATTTACACTCGTTGCTTTTTCAAATAGTGAACAGCTCGCTTTCGCTCGCAGTTCAATATTTAAAAAAACAACTCGTGTAAATCTGGTACGACACAGCAAGCCATGTAGTATTCTCTATGTACAGAAAGCTGCAAGCACCATTGTGGAGATAAAAGTTCAGAGAAAATTGAACATTTTGAAAATGAAACACATTGTGTGTTGCTGCAACAAAATCAAAATAAAAAATAAAAAGCTGACCCTCAGCCTCTTTCTCTCCAGAGCAGCTATCTTTCATTTTCATTTTTTTTATTACTTTATTGTCCCATCGCTGCGAAATTCGGGTCGCTTCCTCCAAGTGGAAAGCTAGCAGCAACAGAGTCACGCTACCCAGGTTTGTGCGTGTTCAGGTGTAATCGGCCACCTGCACTTATGGCAAAATGACACCAGTTGATCATGTTTAAAATCAAGTATAAGCCACAAGTTGTATATAAAATAAAATAGCTAAAATTCTTCAGCTTCTTCAAATTTTCTGTTCATAATGTCTGTAAATTTATCTCCATATCCAAATTTATCTCCATATCCAAATATTCAAAAACTCTTTTTCGCTCGCAGTTCAATATTAAACAAGTCGCGTAAAGGCAAAATTACTACATTTAGTCAAGCTGTGGAACTCACAGAATGAAACTGAGCGAACTGCATTTTTTCACAATGACCGTAGTCCGCCGCTAGTGCAAAAGGCAGTGAAAGTGACGAGCCTGTTTAGCGCGGTAGCAGTTGCGCTGTGCTGCATAGCACGCTTTACTGTACCTCTCTTTGTTTTAACTTTCTGAGCTTGTTTTTTAATCCAAACATATCATATCTATATGTTTTTGGAATCAGGAACCGACAAGGAATAAGATGAAATTGTTTTTAAAACGATTTTGGAAATTTAATTTTAATCATAATTTTTATATTTTTAATTTTCAGAGCTTGTTTTTAATCCGAATATAACATATTTATATGTTTTTGGAATCAGAACATGATGAAGAATAAAATAAAAGTAATTTTGGATCGTTTTATAAAAAAATAATTTTAATTACAATTTTCAGATTTTTAATGACCAAAGTCATTAATTAATTTTTAAGCCTACATGCTCAAATGCAATACCGAAGTCCGGCCTTCGTCGAAGATTGCTTGGCCAAAATTTCAATCAATTTGATTTAAAAATAAAGGTGTGACAGTGCTGCCTCAACTTTTACAAAAAGCCGGATATGACGTCATAAAAGACATTAATTTTATCAAAAAAATGAAAAAAACGTCTGGGGATATCATACCCAGGAACTCTCATGTAAAATTTCATAAAGATCGGTCCAGTAGTTTACTCTGAATCGCTCTACACACACACACGCACAGACACACACACACACATACACCACGACCCTCGTCTCGATTCCCCCCTCTATGTTAAAACATTTAGTCATAACTTGACTAAATGTAAACAAGTCGCGTAAGGCGAAAATACAATATTTAGTCAAGTAGCTGTCGAACTCACAGAATGAAACTGAACGCAATGCAACGCAGCAAGACCGTAGCATCGTCAGTCCACCGCGCACGGCAAAGGCAGTGAAAGTGACAAGAAGAGCGGGGTAGTACTTGTACTTGCGCTGAGAAGGATAGCACGCTTTTCTGTACCTCTCTTCGTTTTAACTTTCTGAGCGTGTTTTTAATCCAAACATATCATATGTATATGTTTTTGGAATCAGGAACCGACAAGGAATAAGATGAAAGTGTTTTTAAATTGATTTCGAAAAAAAAATTTTGATAATAATTTTTATATATTTAATTTTCAGAGCTTGTTTTTAATCCGAATATAACATATTTATATGTTTTTGGAATCAGCAAATGATGGAGAATAAGATAAACGTAAATTTGGATCGTTTTATAAATTTTTATTTTTTTTTACAATTTTCAGATTTTTAATGACCAAAGTCATTAATTAATTTTTAAGCCACCAAGCTGAAATGCAATACCGAAGTCCGGGCTTCGTCGAAGATTACTTGACCAAAATGTCAACCAATTTGGTTGAAAAATGAGGGCGTGACAGTGCCGCCTCAACTTTCACGAAAAGCCGGATATGACGTCATCAAAGACATTTATCAAAAAAATGAAAAAAACGTTCGGGGATTTCATACCCAGGAACTCTCATGTCAAATTTCATAAAGATCGGTCCAGTGGTTTAGTCTGAATCGCTCTACACACACACACACACACGCACAGACACACACGTACACACACATACACCACGACCCTCGTCTCGATTCCCCCCTCTATGTTAAAACATTTAGTCATAACTTGACTAAATGTAAAAAAGCAACTGGTGTAAATCTGGTACGACACAGCAAGCCATGTAGTATTCTCTATTTCTCAGCTTTTTCGTGGTCTTAAAAGAAAGGTACCACTGTACTGAACTGAATTTTTAAGGCATACCTCAAGATTTTTGTTGTAATTGTTGATGGCTATGTGAAACAATGACTTGTCCTTGACAAGACGCAGATTTCTGACGGCAGTCTCTTCATTTTTCCATGCCGACAGGGCATGAAGGAATCTGAAAACATTATATTGTTTTTTGAACCAAAAACATTTATATTATATCTTTCCCTTTCATACGAATTAAGCAGAAAGAAGGCTTACAAATGGGGCCTTAAAAGGGGGGTTGCACTGCTTTATAATGTTTTCCTGTTACAGGCAAAAGGCTTGTCCCTATATATCAGTTACATGACAAAGTGCAAGCAAGAACAACGACAACAATAACCACACGTGCACGCATAGATACTCTCTCACATACACTCACATGATGCAAACACATGCAAACACATGCAAACACACACACACACACATTCACACACACACACACACACATGCAAACACACACACACACACACACATGCAAACACAGACACACACACACACACACACACACACACACACACACACACACACTCTTCTTCTTCTTCTTCTTCAGCGTTCCAGAATTTTCTGGTTACGTGTGAGCTTGTTTGCCCATTTGGGTTCCCCACACTATACTCTGACAGCATACTGCATAGTCAGCTTCACTCCGCTTTCGTTGAGTAGGCATGCTGGGTATTTTCGTGTTTCCATAACCCACCGAACTCCGACATGGATTACAGGATCTTTTTCGTGCGCACTTGGTCTTGTGCTTGCGTGTACACACGAAGGGGGTTAAGTCACTAGCAGGTCTGCACATAAGTTGACCTGAGAGATCAGAAAAATCTCCACTAAACACAGACACACACACACAGACCCACACACAAACAAACCTCACACCACCCCCATCCCCCCCCCCCCGCCCCCCACCCTACCCCCCACCCCAAACCCACACACACAGTACTCCAAAAAATGTACTCACGTGTCTCCATATTCATCCGTCACCCATTGTCCACGCTCGTCACACACAGCGTCCAGGACATCACACGGCAGAGGACTGTTCTGCGAAAACTCCTCAGGCGATCCTGTCCTGGATCCTGCCCCCGATCCTGGGCCTCTGTTCGCCATCTCAGGATCACTGGATTCATAGCAGTCGCTCTCGCTTTCCACCATATGTTCCACATTATCCCGTGTAGAGCAATGATTGTGAACAGAACTTTGACTTGGGAAAGAGTTCTGCTGTGGACTTGGGTGGATCTGACGAGAGATTTGCAAAGGCAGGGAACTTGGCTGAAAACCCTCTAAACCGTTATGATTCATGATAGAGTTTTGAACAGGCGAAAAATTGATTGAAGATGGTTGCAAGGAATGGTGGCTTTGAGCTGACATTTGCCTGTTCATCTGTGAAGAGTTCTGGCAGTGAGCAGATTGCATGTGACTTCCACTTTGCTGAGGCGAGAAACTCATCTGACCTGAAGGACTCCGGTTTTGCGCAGGTGTTATCTGTTGTTCAGGTGAGGTGAACCCATCTTGGGCAGAAAGGCTTTGGCCTTGTGGAAACGGATGGCTATGATGCTGAACAGGTGAGAACATCCTCTCCTGGGCAGGTGAGGATATTCCCCCATGGAACATCGCAGGTGTAGACCTCGCCTGTTGCGGAAAGGGCGGGGAAAAGGGAGGGTTTCTTGGAGGGCTTTGAATGGGTGAGGCAGACCTGATCTGCGGCATGTTCGAGAAACACTCCACTCCCTGTGGAGTGAAAGGCGGGGACACTGGCCCGTGTTCTGGAGGGCTTCTCACCTGACCCCATGATGACAACGCCTGCTGTTGCAAAGAACCAGAATTTCTTCCGGGGGAGGTCACTAAAGTGTATGTCAACGGGCTTCCATTCTGTGTGGCAGATCTCGGTGAAGCGCTGGGCCATTCAGGGGACTGACAGGTGCTGGAAAAGGACTGTTGGTCACTCTCCGGAGTTGACGGACACTGGGAGACCCCTGTTCCGACTTGCGGCGACATCATACCTGGACTCAGCTGACCTGGCGGAAAACGAGCACCGGTACTGCTGGCAGGCGATCCCTCCAACAGACAGTTTCCACTGTCTTGGGATTCGCTGCTGTTGCTGCGATGCATGGGGTTATTACCCGGCGGTGACAAAACTCCTGGCGAAAAATCGCTACCGTATGTCTTCCCCTCCAAGGGAACGCTGAACTGAAGTTTATGGGGTTCTGGGAGCACGGAGGAGTTTGAATTCTTTTCGCTGCAGTTACTGCTGATGCTGCTGTTACTGCCGCTCAGGCCAGAGTCTCGCGAGTGCTGCGACAAGGGGGATAACTCTTGGTTGTCAATGGGCGGTCCTCTTGGCGGCATGTGCCACAGTCCCGTGTTGGGTGGTCCAGTTACGTTTCCTTGTGCTGTCTGTTGTTTTGTCGCCGGTGGTCCACCGAGCTTCTCTGGTCCACGTTGTGGCGATTGTCCAGTCTGACATGCATGTGATACAGGCGGTCCAGTTGGTCTAAGTTTAAATTCATTCATCTGTGGTGGTCCATGAGTAAAGGAGGGTCCAGGTTTTGACAAGGTTGTCCTGAATTGTACTACCTGTGATGAAGAAAATGATGACAGGTTTTCTGGAGGAAAAGAGGCTCCTGTTCCGCCAATCACAGGAGATCCGACAAGCGAAATCCCCCCTGGTGAAGAATCCAGCAAATCCTTCATAATGGCTTGAATATCCCTTTCTTTTTCTTCAGAAGGCGCTCCATCGGACTCCACCTGTGGTGAAAGATCAGAGCCTTTGGGCGGAGCACAATTAAAGTTCGTGAAAGACCCTTCAAAACGCACTGCGGGGGCCGACACGGGCTTGTGTTGCATCGTGTTTATCCAGTTGTCAGCACCGGGGACTTGCCCATCAAACCGCAACGTAATTTGGTTGTTGAGGGTGGGTGGGGGTCGGACTTCTGGTCTGTTCGATGCTATGGTTCGTCTCTTTGCGGTCTGATCGTTTGCATTGTCTGGTGCATTCTGGGAGTTTGTGCGTTTGACGCCTGGCCCAAGTTCCTCCAGCTCCTGGAGAACAGAAGAGAAAGTGAGATTAGCAGTGTCAGTGAACATATTTTGAAAAATACAGTGGAACTCCCACTTTAACACTTTCTTCCCCACCTATGTTGACCAAGTTTGTTTTAGCCGAGACCAACTGTGCTGCAGCAGGTCACTCAGAATTGTAGTAACTGTGTAGCAACTGTGTATCAACACGATGGAATGCAGGCATTAGATTGACGTTACAGGCAGCAACTGAAGTGACTGTGTGTACATATTATATATCCGTACCTGGTCAGATAGAGCCATATGTATGGGTACGGATATATCCGTACCTGGAAGACAATGAGTTAAGAGCCCAAAAATATGTTTGTTTGTTTGCTTAACGCCCAGCCGACCACGAAGGGCCATATCAGGGCGGTGCTGCTTTGACATTTAACGTGCGCCACACACAAGACAGAAGTCGCAGCACAGGCTTCATGTCTCACCCAGTCACATTATTCTGACACCGGACCAACCATGAGTCCAAAAATATGTCAGGCAATCCATTCAAGGATGCAAGGAAATAAATAACGCCGGGGGTCCAGGGGGCCTTGTAAATATGAATGTAACCCCCCCCCCCCCCCCTCTGGAGAAAGATAAATTGTGCATTTAAAAATGCTATTTTGTCCCTCTCACCTGGGTTAAACTCTAAAACATGTTAGTTGATTAACCAAAAATCTATTCAACTTTTATCATGACAAAAACAATACATGGTTTTTAAGATAACTAACTCAAGCATAAAATGCTTATTTTTAAGGCACAGTACGCCTCCCGTAAACCATCACAGATACTGTCAGGCTTTTTACACACAACAATCACCCTTCCATTTGAATGCTCACCGAACGGGAACATCCTCGGTGCCCTACGTAAAGAGCGAGCAATTTTCAAAAAATTAATTTTGCGGATTGTCTGATAACAAAATCGGACCGTGGTGCGTTTTGGAGCTAGACCTAACTTTTAAAATCTAAATAATAAATTGACAGCTTGTTTCACAAACAATTCTTAAATCATAAAAGAAATCTTTTTTCATCAAGACAAGATCAGTACAATTCGAAGTTTTGAAAGTTTGAAAAAAGAAAAGCCCGGAAGCAGGGTCACGAAAGGCCATGGTTCTTGTAGCAGACGACGGTTTATGCCTATCGCCAGTTCCTCTAAACAGTCAAAAGCCATTGCTAGAGTTCTTGTAAATCACAGCCGTTTGTTTCCTTTAGATTCAAACGTACATAATAACATGCTATTGCAGATAAGCTCACAGCGAGTCGCATTCAAATTACAAACTGATGACTACATTGTGAAAGAAGGAAACTGGATCACACGGGTTCATGATGGCTCAGGGGTAAGATAAACCACGCAAAAATAAATTCTTTAAAAATTGCTCGCTCTTTACGGAGGGCACCTAGGATGTTCTCAAGCGGTGAGTGTTTAAACAAAAGGGTATCTGTGATGGTTTACGGGAGGCTTACTGTGCCTTTAAGTAATCCTGTTAGTTACAGTTAACAATTACATACACTAGAAAGCATTGTTATAAAAAATTGCTTTCACGTAAATCTGGGAAATCGTGCAGATTTAGATGTGAAAATCTGAAGTCTAAAAAGGAGGGAGTCTTAAAAAAGGGGTAAATTTACAGAGGTTGTGAACCAAAAATCTGAGAAAAAATGGTCTTATAGTTAGGCCAAAAAGAAAAATATGTCTGTTTCCGGTAACATCGCGGAAAAAAATAGGGTCGGTCGTTCGTTTTTTGGTTTTTTTTAAACGCTTCCTTAGTTTACTTACAATTATTTAGCACATGTTTTTGACCTAGATATATTGAAAGTAAATAAAGTATACAAAAAAACCACTTTAGGGTCGGCGCTTAAAAATAGGGTTGGTCGGGTTACCGGAAACAGACATATTTTTCTTTTTGGCCTTATAGGGGAGGGGTCTTAAATCGGGGGGTCTTAAAGAAGGTTCCACTGTATTCGCCAAGTTCACAAAACAGATGGTTACAGGGACAGTGGCTGCAGACCAGATTGCAAAAACAAACAAATTTGCAACAATTTTAAGCTAGCTCCGCAACATGTTTGGTATGATTAGTGGATACATATTTTTAATGTCCTAATGTCCTCTGAGTCTGGGGGAAAAAAAAAAAGCCCTACATTGTCTCACCTTCTTCTTCTTCTTCTTCGTTTATGAGCTTACACTCCCACGTTTTTAGCACGAGTGGATTTTTACGTGTATGACCGTTTTTACCCCGCCATTCAGGCGGCATACGCCAATTTCGGAGGAAGCATGCTGGGTATTTTCGTGTTTCTATTACCCACCGAACTCTGACATGGATTACAGGATCTTTTCCGTGTGCACTTGGTCTTGTGCTTGCGTGTACACACGAAGGGGGATAAGCCACAAGCAGGTCTGCACATAAGTTGACCTGGGAGATCGGAAAAATCTCCACTCTTAACCCACCAGGCGGCAGCGACCGGGATTCAAACTCACGACCTCCCGATTAGGAGGCCGACGTCTTACCACCACGCCACTGCGCCCGTCAATTTGTTGTTGTTGTTGTTGGTATGATTAGTGGATATACATATCTTCCTCCGAAAGCGGCGTATGGCTGCCTAAATGGCGGGGTAAAAACAATCATAGACATAAAATTCCACTCGTGCAAAAACACGAGTCTAAGCCCATGAACGAAGAAGAATAAGAAGAAGGATACATATTTTCAATGTCCTAATGTCCCGAGTCTGGGGGGAAAAAAAGCCCTACATTACCTCACGAAAACAAAACAACAATCAGAGAAGATGGTTTACCTGGTTATCAACGTCCCCATCTATCTTCAACAGTCGATCAAAGTTATCCTCAAGGTCATACTCTTCCTTTTTGTCCATGTTGCCCTCTCTGACCTTGAGACCTTTAGATCCAGTGTCAAGGTCAGAGATACCAGTGCCAAAGTGCAGGGTGTTGCCGTTGGTATCCCTCAAGTGCAAGCTACTTGGGATATCTTTCACGGCTGACGGCATCCTGACCTGCACAAAAAGAAAAGAATTTCTATTTTAATGTTCAACGCACCAACAATCAATTTTGTAGAGACCGTTATCAAATTCTTCTGGTAATTCATGTCAAATTAGTCAAGGATGTTGTTATAACTTTATTTTAACACCAAATTAATCGAAGAGTCCATGAACAACGAAAAATAAGAAACAAGCAGGAAGTGGATTCATGTTTCAAACATAACAAATCAAAGGTCAATTATTTTATAACCTAACTGGCGAGTAGATATGTTCATCTATTCGAGTAAAGTTGCTGAAAAAAAATGTTGGTTTGGTTAGTAAAGTTTGCTCTCTGACTAGTAAATTTTCAGAATCCCTAGCCTTTGGCTACAGCACAATTGTTTGGACGTTCAGAGCTGTTCTTTAAAAATACAGTGGAACCCCCCTTTTAAGACCTCCAAAAATCTGAGAAATTCAGGTCTTAAAAAGGAGGGAGTCTTAAAAATTCTTGTGGGTAACAAGGACATTTATGGGAAATCGGAATTCCTCTTTCTTTCTTTATTTGGTGTTTAACGTAGTTTTCAACCACGAAGGTTATATCGCGACGGGGAATTCCTCTGCTGTCCTCATGAATATTAATGAGTAGCACATGGACCAATCGCTGGGTAATGCCAGAGAATGTTCCAGCCAGCAGAGGTTATGAACAGAAAGTCTGAGAAAACAAGGTCTTAAAAAGGAGGGAGTCTTAAAGGTCCTTGTCTACATTTTTATACCGAAATCGCCATTTGACGATTAAAATGCAGAGTCTATTATCTACAAATATCAACAATACACCCCCTTTCGATCAGGAAAGACGAAGCCAGTGTAGCCGTTTGAACATTCTTTGTAGTATTCCAGCGTAGTACTCATTGTAGGATATCCTTATTTGGAAAATGCCAAGCGCAAAACTCCTCTCAAATCCCGTGCATTTCGTGCGTTTAAAAAAAAGCGTGGACAGCGCTCCAGTGTCAAACTGTTGCTGCACTTGTTTGGGCGTGGCTATAAGCATAGTGACATGAATTTGATTGGTCAGTATTTTTAGGCAAAGCACATGTTCTCAGCAAACAGAAAACAAAATATTGGAAGCGTGAGTCACGCTACCCAAAAATAAAATCTTTTTTTACATATATTTTTTTTTCTATAACTTTTTTCCCCATGGTTCATTCATCATCTGACATAACTTTTTAGCGAAATCTAACCATAAGATTATTTAAAAAAAGCAAAAATGTAGACGACTACCTTTAAATTGAGGGGTCTTACAAGGGATGTTCCACTTTACATGAAGGAAAACACAGCCAGACAAGTAAGACCTATTTTAGGGGAGGGCGAGGCGTGGAGGATACATAATTTGGCAAAAAAAAATAAATTGTCAGTTTACAGTAACATAGGCAAAAAAAAATAGGGGCGGTAGGCAGGGATTTTTTTTTTGTTTTTGTTATATTTAGTCAAGTTTTGACTAAATATTTTAACATCGAGGGGGAATCGAAACGAGGGTCGTGGTGTATGTGCGTGTGTGCGTGTGTGCGTGTGTGTGTGTGTGTAGAGCGATTCAGACGAAACTACTGGACCGATCTTTATAAAATTTGACATGAGAGTTCCTGGGTACGAAATCCCCGAACGTTTGTTTCATTTTTTTGATAAATGTCTTTGATGACGTCATATCCGGCTTTTCGTGAAAGTTGAGGCGGCACTGTCACGCCCTCATTTTTCAACCAAATTGGTTGAAATTTTGGTCAAGTAGTGTTCGACGAAGCCCGGACTTCGGTATTGCATTTCAGCTTGGTGGCTTAAAAATTAATTAATGACTTTGGTCATTAAAAATCTGAAAATTGTAAAAAAAAATAAAAATTTATAAAACGATCCAAATTTACGTTTATCTTATTCTCCATCATTTGCTGATTCCAAAAACATATAAATATGTTATATTCGGATTAAAAACAAGCTCTGAAAATTAAATAGATAAAAATTATTATCAAAATTTTTTTTCGAAATCAATTTAAAAACACTTTCATCTTATTCCTTGTCGGTTCCTGATTCCAAAAATATATAGATATGATATGTTTGGATTAAAAACACGCTCAGAAAGTTAAAACGAAGAGAGGTACAGAAAAGCGTGCTATCCTTCTCAACGCAACGAATACCCCGCTCTTCTTGTCAATTCCACGGGCACTGCCTTTGCCACGGGCGGTGGAGTGACGATGCTACGAGTATACGGTCTTGCTGCGTTGCGTTGCGTTCAGTTTCATTCTGTGAGTTCGACAGCTACTTGACTAAATATTGTATTTTCGCCTTACGCGACTTGTTTTTTGCTTTTTTGGTCAGGGTAGAAAATAACTATAGAGTGACGCAAAGAGACTGGACTTACTATACAAAGAGAAAGACAAAACATTACAAAACAAATGAGACAAAAGGGATGCGGAGTTATCCCCCTTGTGTCGTCTGCCGTCTGTTACTTTTGTTTTGACGTTTTTTTTGTTGCTTTTTTTGTTACAAATGCAATTAAAAAAAAAAGTCAAGGGTCGGCGGGAAAAAACTAGGTAGGGTCAGGTGACCAGAAACATACAACTTTTTGGGGGGGGCCTTAGTAAAATTACCCATGCCTAATAATAGCTTACACTTTCTGTTGATCCTCAAAGTCCACACATTTAACCTGAACCCTCCCCCCCAACTCTACCCCTAACCCCCCCCCCCCCCCCCCCATCCCCCCCCCCCCCCCATTGGCCATTTGTATTTAAAAAAAACTTTTTTTTTAAACCAAGTCACACACACACCGTTTCTTTGAAGCAAACTTTCCTTGGTTGTCATTTACCTCAAAAAGTGTAATGTCATTACACTGTGCTTAGTTAACACATGAACGGGAAAATCTGAAACTTGTGAATCTGTGATATTACACAAGGGGGCTGCAAGAACTGAGGTAGTTTCCTTATTTCCATTTAAACTTGCACTCATAATCTCTACATTGTATTCCAGGTCTGGAGTTTCCAACAGCCTGAAATAACTTGTACATGGTCAAAGTATAAACAAGAAAATCTGAATTCTGTCAATTATTACACAAAGGGGCTGGAGGTATTGAGGTAATTTCCTGATTTCCATTTAACTTGCACACATAACAACATTGTTTTCGAGGCCTGTAGTTTCCAACAGTCTGAAATAACTTGTACTTGTCAAAGGATTATATCAGCCAGTACAAGTGTCATATTGAGCCTATAGAGATCAAGTCAAGTTGTTGACAATGGTGAATTCTAATTTAAACACTACAAACTCTCCAAAAACTTTCCTGGGTAAATTAAACTGATTAGAATGTTGAGCTCTCGCAGTGAACATAGTAATGATAAAAATAAAAAGTAATTACAAATGGAAAGGATACAATTAAATTACATGTACATCTCAAGATGGCAGCTATTATACACACCACTGTTACTGTATGTTATCCTTAAAAGACAATAATGAATCTACTGTACACACCATATATGACATTAAATGGGTTCAGACTGGTTCAATCAATAATAAAAATAAATTAAAATAAATTACAAATTAATTAAATGAAACTAGAAATCTGTCATGCAACAATTAAGCTAATCAAGCAAATAATAAAACTAAAAGAATGACCAAAAAATCAACTTAAACCTCTATGCTCACTCACTCTGTAACAAGTGCTATTTATAGTAATTTTAATTAATTGTGCATTAATTTGTTGATGATCTATGTCTTATTAAATAATCACATACACTTGAAGAATACGCGTGTGACATTGAAAGCGTTTAAAAAGATTACTTGTATTCATTTCCTTTGTCCTTGAACACGGATGTAAATGCCTTTGTTAGATTTGATTAAGCGTGGTTTCGTCTGTCAAACACTCAAAAAAACATGGCGTCTGTCCCAACCGAGGTCAGAACAAAACTACTTCCTTATTGAAATTGAAAATGAAAGCTCGTCAGTTCTTTTACGTAAAACCTCGAGTATAATCCACAGTTCCCATCTGTTTCAAGAGAAGAAATACATGAGATCTCTTCACATTATCGATTTTGCGGTCATACCTTTTAAACATGCACATTTCAAACGACAACACTGCATGGCAGGTCATATATCGTACACACACAAGAACACAAGATTGTGTCAATATGGCGGCCGCTTGGAAATCGAAAGCAATTTCGCATGGAAAACAAAGTTTACTTACAGTTATCTTGCTCGAATATCACCAGCATTGATACGCACTGTTCTACAGATAAAATGTGTTTGTTGATCAAAGCAACACCTTGCAAGCCGTTGAGTCGACATTGGAAAACTTGTGCTTAGTCAAGTGTGACGTATGTGGGATGGCTTGGGAAAACTAGGGGAACTCCCTTTTTCAAGTACTCCACAACTTGCGCATGCGCAAACTTGTCTTGCGAGCCAGTCGCTTCACGAAGTAAAAATAATTTGGTGTTCCTATTTTCGTTTTTAGGACCAAATACGCGCGCTTGAGAGAGAGAGAGAGAGAGAGAGAGAGAGAGAGAGAGAGAGAGAGAGAAACTGAGAGAGAGAGAGAGTGTGTGTGTGTGTGTGTGTCACGGTGTGCAATGTATGCGTGCCTGTTCGTGTGTGTGCAATGTAGTATGCGTGCCTGTTCGTGCCAGTGTGTCAGTGGCGTGTGTGTGTGTATGTCTGTGTCAGTGCCGTGTGTGTGTATGTCTGTGTGTCAGTGCCGTGTGTGTGTAAGTCTGTGTGTCAGTGCCGTGTGTGTTTGTATGTCTGTGTGTCAGTGCCGTGTGTGTGTCAGTGTGTGTGTGTCAGTGTGTGTGTATGTGCGTGTGTATGTCAATCAATCAATCAATCAATATGAAGCTTATATAGCGCGTATTCCGTGGGTACAGTTCTAAGCGCTTGTCACGTCGAAGAGTTGTCAACACAAGACTAACAAAGAAACTAACATCTTCAGACGGACACGAACCCTATCACACACTAGCAAACCCTGGTAAACAAACAACTGTTTAACAACAATGTACACATGTCAGTCTGTGTGTCCGAGTGCCGTCAGTGTGCGTTCGGAATACCGCCGGGCAAGCGTGTTTTTACTGATTTAGCACGTTGTTGTACGGTTCAGTGTTGTTGCTGTTCAGCCTGTTGTTGTTGTTGTTGTTGTTGCTGCCGGTGTCACGATTTCATCTTTCGCCTGTCACGGTACATATTTCCCCCTCGACACGGAGACAGACACAGAGACAAAAAGCGACAAAGATATAGGGACAGGTGTTCTTGGGGAATCATAACATATTTTCCTTATCTTCTACGCACATGCATTTATTACGTATAACAGTTCTGGAAACATCTGAACAAATCCCACGATCAACTGGAAGAGTTTCAAAACTATTCAATTGCATTGTCACTGATTTCAAGTCAAAATATCAACGCGGAAGTTTTTCTTCGCTGTGGAAAAGTAGGTCTTACTTGTAGTGTGCTTCGAGTTAAAATTATTTGATTGGTAATTTTATTTATTACCACTAATTGAGTCCGATTTCTTCACTGAGTTTCAGTTTCGTTATGCTACCTCTATGAGGCTGACTCGTCTCTCTCACTTAACCACACTCTTCAGTTCTCTCTCACTCTCTCTCTCTCTCTCTCTCTCTCTCTCTCTCTCTCTCTCTCTCTCTCTCTCAGTCATGCAGGCTCTTCTCTCTCTCTCTCTCTCTCTCTCTCTCTCTCTCTCTCTCTCTGATCTGTCTGTCTGTCTGTCCGTCTGTCTGTCTCTGTCTGTCTCTCTCTCTCTCTCTCTCTCTCTCTCTCTCTCTCTCTCTCTCTCTCTCTCTCTCTCTCTCTCTCTCTCTCTCTCAGTCATGCAGGCTCTTCTCTCTCTCTCTCTCTCTCTCTCTCTCTCTGATCTGTCTGTCTGTCTGTCCGTCTGTCTGTCTGTCTCTGTCTGTCTCTCTCTCTCTCTCTCTCTCTCTCTCTCTCTCTCTCTCAGTCATGCAGGCTCTTTCTCTCTCTCTCTCTCTCTCTCTCTCTCTCTCTCTCTCTCTCTCTCTCTCTCTCTCTCTCTCTCTCTCTCTCTCTCTCTCTCTCTCTGATCTGTCTGTCTGTCTGTCCGTCTGTCTGTCTCTGTCTCTGTCTGTCTCTCTGTCTCTCTGTCTCTGTCTCTCTCTCTCTCTCTCTCTCTCTCTCTCTCTCTCTCTCTCTCTCTCTCTCTCTGCGCGTGCGTGCCATACTTGCGTGCTTGGCTTGCGTGCTTGGCTTGCCACGGGGGGAAGGGGGGGAGGAGGGGGGGAGTGCTGATGTATTTTTGTCTGTGCGTGTATGTGTCATGAGTAACAGCTATTGTGTTTTCAGCGTAGCACTGAATAGGGTCCGATTTTTAGACGCCTGAGTAGCCTATAATGCCGACGAGTCGAAGACGAGTCGCATTATACTTGTTCGAGTCTAAATATCGGACCCTATTGCTACGCTGAAAACACAATAGCGATTATATAGCTGTTCTGACCTTGATTTGTTGTTCCAAACTTACAAAATGACAGTTTTTGCGTCGATGCGTTGATTTCAGGGTTTGATAGCAGACGCCGTTTCTTATGCGCATTAGTTTTGCGCAGGCGCCACACTAAGTTTGAGTGTTTTTTTAATTTTGAACAAGACTACTTATGAAGAAGACCAAAACACAACATAAACGGAAAACTAGAAACAACTGAAAAACTAGGATGCAACAAGGGGAGGAGAAGAGAACAGCTAATCGCGAGCAGACGGCAGCGAAGTTTTCAGTTTGGGTGAATGGCATTTATATCGTCATGAAGCGGTTTTGTCAACCTCAGTTATAAACGACTACATGAATGTTAGTGCCATGGGTTGTACATCAATACTTCAGAGGGAAAGTGGGGTATTTAGTGTGGAGTTACGAGATAA
Source organism: Littorina saxatilis (assembly GCF_037325665.1). Taxonomy (NCBI): domain Eukaryota; kingdom Metazoa; phylum Mollusca; class Gastropoda; order Littorinimorpha; family Littorinidae; genus Littorina; species Littorina saxatilis. Next base: position 15,350 of record NW_027128477.1, read on the forward strand.
GAAAAGCCAAATGCCGCGAAAGTTTGCCAGTGTCAGTCGGCAACTGACACAGGCACACAAAAACGGCTGTTCCGTTTTACTCCCCTGTTTGTACTACATCTTTCGACTTTGTGCATTTTGTGGTGTTTAGGGACAGAAAATAATTGATTTAGTCCTGTTTCATCGGGAAGTTAGCAGAAAAGGGTATGCTATCTACATTTTTAAAGCTGAAAAACATTCCCGAACAGAATTTCAAGTTGTCAGTGTATGCTGTTGTCGATTAAAACATCGTGTGGAACAGATGGGTAAACCGGAACCATGCGTCTTTGTTATTGCCATGCTTTTGGATATTGGCAAAAATGGCCGACTTCCGTAGCATTATGCTTTGATAATCGGAAGAGATCATCCAATCACAGCCCCCGAATTCCCCCACGTGTCCATCAGAATAGCTATATTCAGGCATAGAAATTGATGGGTATAGTCTCGCTGCTAGAATAATCCTACACAAGGCGTCTGTTGTTTTTGAAAAAAATTGTAGACTCTTCACTGTGTTTCTTCTGTAAAGAAGAAGACAGTTTGGATCATTTCTTCTGGGACTGCCCTACAGTACAGTCTTTTTGGAGGGATTTGTTAAAGTGGCTGCAGAAAAGTTTTTCACACTGTGCACAGTTGATTTTATCAAAGGAATTTATTATGTTTGGTTGTAAAGAGGCTGTACATACAGACAGGGTTTCTGATTTGTTCTTGTTGCTTGCAACATATTATTTGTATACCGCAAGACTAAAAGACATGCTGCCACACATTGATATTTTTAAGAAAATTGTACAACAACGATTTAGAATAGAAAGATATAACGCATTCATTAGTGGCAATATTCAGCAATTTACTGCTGATTGGAACAAGTGCAAGGATCATTTTTGATTGATCCTGGTTTTTATGGTGTTTTTTTGTTTCCTATTATAGGTGTCCAGTTTAAAGGCCTGCTATGTCCACAAGCCCGTTTTGTTTTAATTGAACCTGTACTCAATAACAATTACTCAAACCACCACCATCTCTCTCTCTCTTTCTTTCTCTCTCTCTCTCTCTCTCTCTCTCTCTCTCTCTCTCTCTCTCTCTCTCTCTCGCTCTCTTTCTCTCTCTCTCTCTCTCTCTCTCGCTCTCTCTCTCTCTCTCTCTCTCTCTCTCTCTCTCTCTCGCTCTCTCTCTCTCTCTCTCGCTCTCTCTCTCTCTCTCTCTCTCTCTCTCTCTCTCTCTCTCTCTCTCTCTCTCTCTCTCACCCCTTACCTGTTCGCAAACCTTTACCCATATAAATATATGTCAAATGTATGTAAAATGTATATTAAATGTATGTTAAATGTATGTTAAATGTATGTTAAATGTATGTTAAATGTATGTTTATTGTATATACGTGCCAATGTAAATTTGTAAACTTGCAACTAACCAAAACACATTTTAGATGTTAAACATTATTTTTATACTGTTATTCGTAAAAGCATGAAAGCCACTTTTTCATAAACCTGACTTCTTTCTGCTTTCTTCATTTCCCTTCTTTCCCTTTTTACTTCTTTTCTGTCTGTTCTTGTTATGGTATTTTCCATTGTTATGCAATTAGCACTATTACACGAATGGTTGTTTGGGAACAAGTACAATTCCCCGGGTCGCTTTGGCAGGCCTGAACAAAGCTTGTACAGAATCACCAACAGTGTGGTTTCTAGAAATCTCAAAGTATAACAAATCAACCAGAACAATTCCCTGGGTCGCTTTAGCAGGCCTGAACAAAGCTTGTACAGAATCACCAACAGTGTGGTTTCTAGAAATCTCAAAGTACAACAAATCAACCAGAACAATTCCATGGGTCGCTTTAGCAGGCCTGGACAAAGCTTGTACAGAATCACCAACAGTGTGGTTTCTAGAAATCTCAAAGTACAACAAATCAACCAGGACAATTCCCTGGGTCGCTTTAGCAGGCCTGTACAAATCTTGTACAGAATCACCAACAGTGTGGTTTCTAGAAATCTCAAAGTACAACAAATCAACCAGGACAATTCCCTGGGTCGCTTTAGCAGGCCTGTACAAATCTTGTACAGAATCACCAACAGTGTGGTTTCTGGAAATCTCAAAGTACAACAAATCAACCAGGACAATTCCCTGGGTCGCTTTAGCAGGCCTGTACAAAGCTTGTACAGAATCACCAACCGTGTGGTTTCTAGAAATCTCAAAGTATAACAAATCAACCAGAACAATTCCATGGGTCGCTTTAGTAGGCCTGTACTGACAAAGCTTGTACAGAATCACCAACAGTGTGGTTTCTAGAAATCTCAAAGTATAACAAATCAACCAGAACAATTCCCTGGGTCGCTTTAGCAGGCCTGTACTGACAAAGCTTGTACAGAATCACCAACAGTGTGGTTTCTAGAAATCTCAAAGTATAACAAATCAACCAGTACAATTCC